>NC_056725.1:1222502346-1222714846 GCF_019279795.1 Protopterus annectens
ACTGCCCTCCTCTCTTTTACTGAAAACATTAATCTTAACCGGAATAATAAAAAATATCCTCCGCTCTCTTCCTGGACCTATCGAAAGCCTTCGATATGGTAAACCATCAGTTACTTCTATATACTTTAAAAACCCTGTATCTAGATACTCCAGCCCTTGACTGGTTTCAAGCTTACCTCACTGGGAGACAACAAGCAGTAATGTGGCAAAACAAGCTCTCCTGCCTACTACCAAATACCATAGGAGGTCCTCAAGGTTCCATATTAGGACCTCTCCTCTTTTCAGTCTTCATAAACGACATCCAAACAGTCATCCCTGAAGCCACCTGCATTCAATATGCAGATGACTCGACTATAATATGTTCCAGTGCCTCTCTTGCAAATCTACTAACTACCACCCAACATAGCTTCACCAAAGTCGAAAACTGGCTTGCCAACCATCTCCTGATCTTAAATCCAAACAAAACCAAGTTACTTCTCTTCTACCCAACCAATAGATCTCCGACTGAAAACTTCACTATAAAATCCAATAATGGGACCATCATCTCCCCAGACACCTATACAAAGCTATTAGGAGTAAACATTGACAATAAACTCAGATTTGATATACATATCAACCAAGCCATTAAGTCAGTCAACAAGAAACTTGGGACCCTATATAGAATTAAAGCCTTCCTTATCCAAATGCCAGGGCAGCCACAGCCCGTTCACACCTTCTCTCTACCCTACTATATGCCTCTCCTGTCCTCACTCACCTTAACAAATCTGATCTGGCCAAGCTTTCATCCTGCTATAATCACATTGCCAGGTTCGTTACAGGCCTACCCTACAGAACACACCACTGTACTAACCTGAAAAAGCTTGGATGGATAGAATTCCCACACCTTCTTCACCAGTCCCAACTCATAGAGGCCTTCAAAATCCTTAAACAACCTGAGAATACCCCAGCACTACAAAACTTAATGACTCCCTACTCCAATCTAAGCTGCCTTCGCTCAGCAAACAAACTCCTTGTCCAAACAACTAAATCTCTCAACCTAGGTGGTGACGCTATTTGCCAACACCACTGGTAAAATATGGAACTCTCTCCCAAATAACATCACGCTTGCAACTTCTCTAAGTCAATTCAAAAATAGTCTAAAACTCCACTTCAAGTCACACTGGCTATGTCCTTGCTCAAACCCAGACTAGCTCTGTGCCATTAACTAAAACATAAACAACTAGCTAAGATGATAAGTACTTTGTATACTGTGATAAAGAAATATGTATCCTGTCTAACTCTATGTCATTATACTGCCTACCGTCCTTGCTAATATGTTAATAATGTTACATTTGTAGTAAACTCAGAAATAGTAATGGCAGTCTTGTACTTGTATGTAAATAGCCTATGTTTTTGTTAAGTTCTTTCAGCTCATTTACTGTACCTAATTATCAATGTAACTCCGTTGGAGCTTTTCTCCCCGGGCCTCCGCTGAAAAAGGACATGTATCCAGTTGGACCATCCTGGTTAACAAATGTAAAATAATAAATAATAATAAATAAGATGCTGCACAGGATTCATATCTGCCTACTGCCAAGCTCAGCCCTACAGTTACATGCTTTATGTGGTCTCTCCGATGGTTATACTATGAAGACATGCTACAATGGCTGTCATATCAGCAGAAGTACCTCTGTCAGTGTTCTAGTCAACCAGAAACAGGCCTACAGTCACCTTCCCTTCTTCTGTCTTTAATATTCAGATCCAGTCATATCTCTGTCATATACAGAGGTTGTGTATTTTGTTGTTATTATGCAGTATATCTCGTCTGAGCCTTTTAAAGGCTCTTCTGTCATGTATCACTATGTTTTAACATACCAGGGCTGCTAGGGCCTGCATACTGTGACTATTTACTTGTATGAAACAGGCACAGTCACGCTATGTATGCACATACAGTGGATTGTCACCCTATGCTATACTATAACCTAACCTATACTTACACTGCCATTACATCTGTTATTCGCTAAGGTCATATAAATATGGGGAGATTACTTAAGATTGGAGGCATGCACTTATTAAACCTGTCTTTAAGGGAAAGGGGAGTAGGACAAACCCAAAATCATATAGACCCTTAAGTCTACTTTCATGTTGTGGAAAAATAATGGAGAAGGTAATACTGGATAAGTTATTGTCAGAACTGGATAGGTTGGGACTTGAAACCATATATCAGCATGCATATGTTGAAAATAGATCTATTACCACCTGTAACATGATGTTCTATAACAATATAATAACAGCTATGAATGATGTGATGTGATTTATATAGATTTAACTTCAGCATTTGACAGGGTTATGCACAAAACACTGATCAACAAATTAGTACAACTAGGTATTGATGTACTGTTGATAAGATGGATAGCTGCATGGTTTACTAATAGGACATAGCAAGTATCACACACCAATTGGACAGGTGAAATCCTTGGTTACAGTCAAGGTATCCCACAGGGCTCTGTACTAGGACCTTACTTGTTTAGATTGTATCTTTCAGACCTTACTTTTTTATCTGAGGTGTTCTACAGTCTATATGCTGATGACCTGAAATTGGGTAAACTGATTACAAGTGTTACAGATAAGGCATGTCTGCAAAATAATTTGACTAAATCGACCATTTGGGCACAGGAGAATAATATGTTG
This sequence comes from Protopterus annectens, assembly GCF_019279795.1. Lineage (NCBI taxonomy): Eukaryota > Metazoa > Chordata > Ceratodontiformes > Protopteridae > Protopterus > Protopterus annectens. The sequence goes on from NC_056725.1 coordinate 1,222,505,017, forward strand.
ATAAATACATCAAAAACTAAGCATATGAGATTTGGGAGACATAAACTGAAAGGTGAATATTTAATACTGCACACAGTGATTGAAACTGTAGACTCATTTAAGGACCTGGGTATATGGGTAGATTCAGCTATGAATTTTTCTAATCATATCAACCAGTTGGCTAATAATAGTTATAGAACTATAGGTTGTATAAAAAAATTATAAAGTCTAGGAAATCAAACATAATGAAGTCATTGTTTGTTAGTTACATTAGACCCAAACTTGAGTATGGAATAACAATATGGAAACCCTATAAGAAAACATGCATGAATAAACTGGAAAGAGTACAGCGGAAAAATACCAAGGGCATCCATGGATGTGAAAATGTAAGTTATTATGAAAGACTAAAATATTTCAACTTGCACAGTGTCTCTTATAGATATTTAAGAGGAGATCGTATTCAGGTATATAAGGCATTTAGGGACAACTACCTCTGGGAATGTTTGGCATTATCAAAAAGTACTAGAAAATCATCAGATAACCTATGTAGAAGATTCTATAGGAATGAGAAGTGTACAAATTGGTTCTCTGACAGAGTAGCTGATGCTTGGAACAGACTACCAAATTACATTAAAGCAAGTACTAGTTTAGATATTTTTAAGAACAACCTGGACATTTATTATGGGAACAAGTGTTTTGGCATATTGGCAAGCTAGAAGGGCTTTAATGCCCGTGCTTGAAACATTTGTATGTATGTATGTATGTATGTATGTATATGCTTAACCAGGATTCAGCATAGTCAGAATACAGTCAGGCAGACAGTGGCTGTCAACACTGGAGAAAATGAGATCTGCTGTAAACCCTTAGACAGCATAGCCTACAACTGCTAGATGGGGCAATACCAATGATTACTGAACTAGGTATGACAGTCTTTGCTGCAGGGCGTTATTGTCTTGGGAACAGAATAGAACAATGGATGTTTGCAATGCTGCTGTCCATGCAGCTTGGCTTCGTATATTCCACAGCTTGTTTATTAAATCCTCCCATGGTCTCAGCATAAGATGTACACATTTTTTCTACAACACCCTTTTTATATGCTTGCACATTAAACTCTACAACTCAGTTCCTGAGAAAAATGCATGTGATGTCATCATAAAAGAAAAAAGTGACCTGTTCTTTTACAGACACATTTTTGGTATTGGAATTCCACTTCTCATTTACAAATTCTTAATCCAATGACACCTTAATTTAGGAGATATAAGTATTTCTGCTAAGTATTACTTCTCAGAATTAACTCTAGACTACATTTTGTCAGTGCTGGTAAGGTTTTCCTGATGATGTCTTAAAAAGTAAAACCACTGAGCTAATTATTGCAGTTTTGCATAAAATGGCCAAAATACATGTGTCTTTTCTGCTTCTGACACTCCTATGTTCCGACTGACCATCTACATTTGCAAATGAATCCCAATACAAAAAGAATGAAAGCCATTGAACACCTGAAGGCCATGCCATGGTTATAAATGTTCCAGTTGTGTTAGTTGGCCATCTACATGTGATATATCCAAATGATTGAATAAATGTATAAATATAATTCACACACACACACACACACACACACACACACACACACACATATATATATATACACACACACACACACATAAACAAATGCATAGATATGTACATGCATATACACATGCACAAATGATCCATTCAGGAAGAAAACACATAATATGTTAGTCATCCACTCTCTTAAACTGGTTCTTAAGTGGGTTGGCAGGTTGTTCTAAAACCAGTGTAAGTGGTCAAATCACCCTGCACTGTGCCCAATTCAAACTATTTTGCATGTACCTTTACGACACGTTCTTTGCTGACAGCCAGGCGAGTACTGGCATTTATAAGATCTGTAAAACAGTCTGACAAGTCTTTTGTTTCTAATGATACAGTTTGCTGTAGCACACCTGCTTGATTCATTTGCAGATGTAGAACATTCTGCCACCTGTTTCACAGGGCAGAGAACAGATCCTAAATATAACTCAGGAAAGCCATCTGTTCTGCACTGAATGAGTACAGTACTGTGTGTTACACTTCCCGTTAAAAACACCCCAACAAGAAAACAAGCAAGAATGCAAAATGTAGCAGAAAATAAACCACTTTGTGACCATTAATATGTTTATCTATTTAGTGAATAACTATGGATTTTTATGCATTATTTTACATTTTATCATTTGTTCTCATATTTTTGTTTGTTTTTATATTCAGAGTTGAAAAGTATCATTTACATTATAATTGTATAACAATATACTTTCTGAGATAAAACTATATGCTGGATTTTAAAACTGTGTAACTCTGGCAGTTTAAAACAGAAGACTGTGGCTATAAACTGCTAAAGTGCTTCATCCCAAAGTACAGGGTTTGATTCCCTGAGTTTCCATTTGCAAGAGTATAACTAAGCATGTCACTTATCCAGATGGTGTTCTTAACCCACCTCTGAAAAATAAGCTTATGCCCACTGGGTTCATCCACTCAACCAATGCATAAAACATAATAATAAAAAGTAAAAAAAACTCATTGTGTTAACACAAAGAATAGAAATGTTTTGAAAACTGAGGTGCATAATATATTATGTGGCATTTTTAAACAAAGAAAATGGAAATCATGCAGTTTGTTCTCTCATTGATTTTTATTGTCACGTGTGAGATCCACTGAGAGTTGCCAAGATATGGAAAAAACACACTTGAACTGAAAAGGCACTAGACCGGTCCAAAGTAGCACAAGTTACAACAAAAAAAAATATGGACATAAGATGTGTATCTGTGACCATTTGCTAAATATACTCTGCACTGTAGTGTGAGCAAATGTCATACAGAATGACTGATTTAAAAAAACAAGACATAATTTTAACATGTTGAAAGGAAGGCTATTTACCTTAAGAAAAATGCATGCTGCTTGAGACATTAGCTGGAAGACATGCAGCCTTATCCAAGAGGTGTAGGTTACTGGTACTGTGTTACAGGCAGAGACAAATTATGACAGGTGTATTTGTCTTACAAAATCACTGCATTGATAACTGTGAGAAATGAGGTTTTAGAATCCCTGCTGAAAGCAACACTAGCGTTGTGGAGTAGTTCTTATCAAGATGAATGATATCATTATTGCAGAAATGTGGATAATAAGTTTTACTTCAAAAGTAACCACACTGACACTTTTAATGCACTAGAATTTGAAACTTAGAGCACTACAGGACGTATAATAAATAGAGAATGCATAACTGTTCACTTTTTGCCTCTTTTTTTGAAAATCATGCAATAGCCAGCTATGTGATCCCTACATCATTTTATACTCAGGTTGTATCAAGTTTGAACTTCTATTCTATCCCCTTGCTGACTGCTCATGTTTCATTTTAATAATGCCATTCTACAACACCACATTCCTTGCTTTTTTCCTTGGATGTGTGGTAAGCAAGGGAATATTTGCTTTCTGAAAAAATAAATGCTGCTGGCAAATATGATTAACAGTGCAGTTGTGCCTGTCTAAACATTCCCCATGAACTTTACCCAAATTACGTATTTTCCAGACCCCTGAAGCTATCCCCTCTAAACTTCTGAGGCTTGGAAAGTTGACAAATGTCTTGCTGCCACCTGTCCAGTGCTAACTGACCAGTCTATCATACCACAGGGAACTGATGCTGCTATGGTAATGCCTAGCATACTTAGACACTAGGACAACAGCCAAGACAAAATATGAGGGTTAAAGCACCCTGGATTATAAACAGTTTGTCAATCACTGCATTTATATTTAGCATCTGTATAAAGGCAAAATGGTTTCTGTCTTCCAAAGGTTCCTCTTAAGCACCCATACACCTATTGTTTTCTACTTTTGAATGTTTCACATTAATGCCTCCTTCTCAGAGTTATCTCTTTTTTCATTTTTATTTTTTTGGGGGTATATAAAGTTGCTTAGAAGTCTCTGTGTGCTAATGGTGTATCTGTTTCACAGAACATTTACTTTCAATTGTGATTTGCATGGGCTTTAGTTAGCACTTTCTACCGTTAATTCCATCAGTGCAAACCTGCTGTCCTGCTATCTTCATCACAGTATTGGAAGAACATACAGTAATTTAAACATAATATGATACAGAGTGAACACTGTGTTATACTAAGCCATTTCCAGCTAACTATAAGTATGTTCCATTACAGTACTAATAGTTATCAGGTTCCATTTTGCTATGTGTCATACAAGGACTCTCCGTACGTTAATGACATTATATAACACCAGGACAAAATGTCATGAGCTGGTTGTCATAAAATAGGTCATTATCACCTTTACTGGGCACAGTTGTTTATTTCCTTCAAAAAGCTATTATTTGAAAATGAATTTCACAATTACCTAGCGTGCATGTTTCTGTAAAGTAATTAATTTACGATAATGTAGCTGTTCACAGTATTATATGGTACACGTTGCTGATACAGTGCATAGTTCTAATATAAAATATTTATGCAAAACATGTTAATAGTTTTTTACTTTTGCCTTATTGAACCAGTAGGCTATCGTTCACACCAGTTACGCACTTTGCTCTTCTGTGTCTCTCAGGGATTTAAAATGTATGGTATATTTGAAAAATTATTGTGCCATATTGCAAGTATATTCTATGAGAAAGTGTACCTATCTGAAAAGAAAACAGAATAATGTTTTTACTTGTATGAGGTCTACTGATGAATTTCAGTCTTGAGGTGAAGGCTACAAAGAACAGTAGTTCACTTCGCCTCTAAATATAATGAAAATGACAGGTTCACATCCATTCCTACCGCAAAGTATTTCAAGGGTAAAGAAATTTGTAAATGACAGAATTAATAACTGAGTACATGTAATACGGATGCTAGTGATGTGCCTTTGAACCAAAATAGAATTACATTTCATTGTTACCCAGAACCTTACATACATGTACATTTGATTTTTGATTAGAAGTTCATTGAATATTATTGCTTGTCCACAGTCCACTTAGAAAATGAAGTAAGATACCAGCAGAGTGTGGAACACCCATGCTGTCCTAACAAAAAATAAAAAAGGTGCAGTACCAGAAATGGGTCTGCCATGAACCCTCAAATGTTAAGCAGCCAAGGAAGGCTCCCCTGTACTCTTCAAGTGGTGGCAAACCCCACACACAAACCCAGAATTTTATATATATATATATATATATATATATATATATATATATATATATATATATATATATATATATATATATATATATATATATATATATATATATATATACTCAGAGCAGGAAGGTTAATACTGTTAGGCATTAAAAGAAAAATGTTAATTAACAAAGTAGGCTAGTTTGATAGGGGTTGTTTCTATGCAGCATGTAGACAGTTTATGACTGCAGAAGAAAAAAATATGAAAAGCAAATAAGGACTAGAGAAAATGTGAGGTCAGGCACATGCTTCTTATTAAAAACAGGCTCATTGTCAGATGAGCAGTAGTTGAGAAACATAAACAACAGAGCCACAGAGCTGCAAAAAGAGTATAGATGTGTGGGTAATAGAATTCATTGATTTTGTTGATAGTGTGGTCTTACCTGTTTCTTAAACTGAGGGTACAATTAGAAAGGTGATGGAAAAATTGCAAAAGGTTACAGAAGGGGAAGTTCAATAACAAAAAAAAAAAGCTGAATAAGAAAATTTGCATTTTTTTAATGACAAATATTGATGTACTTCACTGATGAATGCAGTATGGCAAAATGGAAGAAGGAAGGGACAGAAAAGGAGAATGTTAATCATGAAGTGACAAACAATTATAAGCATAAGCCTTGGTGCATAAATCTGGGATATGCTCTGCTAAGCCAAGGCAATACTTTGTTTTAAAGTGCAAGGATCAGAGGCAGAGACAGGTCTTCTGGAGTTGTACACTAACGTGCATACCAGTTTCCTGAATATAGAAACACACATACACACACACACACACACACACACACACACACACACACACACACACACACACACACACACAGACACATGTGCATGCACACACACATGCACACATACACACGCACACACACGCGCACACACACACACACACACACACACACACACACACACACACACACACACTCTAGAAATGAAAAAATGCCATCTGTCTTATTGTGCATTCATGCTTAAGAAACAGTTAAATGTGTGTGTGTGTGTGTGTGTGTGTGTGTGTGTGTGTGTGTGTGTGTGTGCTTTTATTCACATGTGTGTCTATGTGTATCTGCATTTTTGCATGCTAAGTGTCTGTGTCTATGCAAGTGTATGTGTACATGGGTATACTGGTATTTATGTAGACATTATTAAATATTTACATAATTTATATTTTGGATATGAAGTATTTTCTACAACAACATTTTCTACACCCTACATCAACTTTGAAATACTAGGTAGATTATCTATTTTACATAAAATATAAAAAGTGTAATAAAACAAATGCAAAACAATTTAACAGATAACCTATTTCTTAAGTGCAATAAAGCCCTCCAGGATTGGTATAGCAGGGAAACAACAGATCTTACAGAGGTGAGAATGGCTTCCATGTGCATTGATAGGCCTCAAAATGCCCCTAGGTAGTCCATTATTTCCCTGCAATGCTCACTTTATTGGGCATTATTACTTGCTTATCATTCACCATATGAGAACAGAGCAAAAGATGTACCTTGCATTGGTTTCTATGTTCTGCTGTACAAAACATTTTAACATAGGAAATGAAAGGCCATATTAACATAGGAAAAGAAAGGCCCTACTTGCCATAATGATGGATCTGAACTAGCAGTCCCATTGTCTTTACCTGTAGAACTAAGACCATCAGGACATATAACTTGGCTGGGAAAACTTTCCCAGGCTAGCTGTCTCCATCCTGTTTGCACACAATGCAAAGTAAAAAGGAACACACACACACAAATGTTAAAGGCCATAGGATCTGTTAAGTCTAGGGACTGGGGATAGAGGAAGAGCTTGGTAAATAGAAGGGACTGGATAATCCAGGGCTGTCATTATGGTAAGTACATAACTTTTGTATCTGGGACTAGAGTTCCATTCCCCTTAACCTGCAGGACTGAGTCATAAGCAACTCTTCTTGGGATGATCCTTGTAGAAGAATTCCTGGAAGTATGGTTGCCCCAAAGGAAGACATGAATCTAGAGATCACATTCAGCTTTTAATGTCAAGCTTTCCGTGATGCTTAGGTATCCACAGCGCAAACATCATCTAAGGCTTCAGTCCCTCAAAATGCCTTGGAAGTAGCCATAATTCTAATAATATGTGCCTCGGGCACCTCTGATAAGAGCCTGTTGTATTTGACAATGTGTATTTGATATTGCAACAGCTGATATAATGTCAACCACTTTGATAGACATAATTTAAACACTTTTGATTTAGTTCTGCCCAAGTAAAATCTGCATTGTGTATGACATCCATACAGTGTAAAATATACTCACCCCATTACAGCATTTCAGGAAGAACACTAGCAAATGAATACACCGATTTATATTAAACTCTTTGATGATTTTTGGCATAAAAGATGAATTACTCCTCAAGGACACTCTGTCTTGGTGAATACCAGGTAAGGAGCCCTCCTAGCAGATGTAACAGCTACTAAACTTAGATTTTTCCAAGAGAGGAACTCCGAGTCTACTTAAAAAAGTAGGTACAAAAGGGGATTTTGTTAGACTCTCAAGCAGAAAATGCAAATCTTTTGGAAGCATGGGGTCTTGAAGAGAACGTCAGAGAGGAAAAGCAGTCTTGAGAAAAGTTTTACAAACTTTGAGTGAAACAAAGGAATGATAATTGGCCCAGTGATGAAAATATAATACAATACACAAGTGAATGTTGGGAGAAGAATATATAAAATCATAGTCAAAAACTGCCAAAAAGATAATTTGAAATAGATGGAACTGGGACTATGAAAGGAGAAATTATCTGAAATAAAGCCAAAACAGAAAATCTCATCCACTTACATTTATAAGTCTTTCTAGTTCCAGATCTGTGTGCAGAAGACAGGATATAGACCACACATTCTTGTTATTCAAGGCTTCTTTGGCCATCATCAGAAGTAAATAAACCAAACAGTTACGTATACAGAGTGGAGGTCCACATGATGCTTGATGGCTCAGGCTTCAGATGTAGAGGCATGCCCAAGAGGTGAGGCCACAGCAGTGGCAAACATACCTGTCAGGGTCAAAATTGTGCTATCAAATGACTTTGGCCTTGATCATTTTTTTATCCTTCAAGAATTTGGGGTGAAAAGGGAAAATGGGCAAAAATATAAAAGGGACCCATGGGCAACTTCTGGATAAATGCATTCTTGTGTAGTTTCCAAATGAGTAGTAAGGGGAAAAAAAATGTTACATGTGAAGTTGGTCAGGGATGCATTCATAGCAAATCTTCCCCAAATACCCAAACATAGTTCTAGCTACTGACAAACTAAGACATCACTTCCAAGGCATCAGCATGCAGTGGCTGAGTCTGTCCACTGAGGAATTGCCTTGGACCAGGATTTTATTTACTGATTTATTTTTTCCTTTGTTAATCAGTTATCTGGAACAATTGTTTTCTATGGCCTAGGTGTGTTTTGAAATTTGAAAGTGTTAAAAAGCCCATTTACAAACTCTTATAGCTTCCCAAAATAGGGGAAAAGAATGAGCGTTTCCCTGTTTTTTGATGTACCAAACCACAGCTATAGCGTCATGTGGATGACAGTATCACCTGATGGAAGAGAGTGTCTTGGAATACCTGCAAGGTGAGAATAAATACATTCATTTCAAAAATGTTGATGTGCAGTGGTCTATGTCTCCAACTATGATCCCAGGGCAGTCCTACCACATTTCAGCCTAATAGAAAACTACCATGGAATTTACATAACAATTCAGTGCCCTGTGCAGACAATAGCCCTCCACTACCTTTAAGCCTGGTGCTAATATAACTTCCCTCCCTGTCATTAAAATAATCAGTGCCTGGCAGATGGTGCAGAAGACTAAGGCTATGAGGTGTTAATGAACTACTTCCTGTGGTTCAGAATTTGATTCTGTCAGCATCCATTTGTATAACTAGAGACTCTGAGTAAGTCACTTAACCAGACCGTGATGTTTACCAAAATGTCCATACAGATCATTGCTTTTAAATCAATAAACAAAAGGTTGTAAAAATCAAACAACACTCTTCATTATTCTGTTAAACAAAAAAGACACACTAGAAAATCCAATAAAACGCAGGCATGTTTTATTAGTTTACCTCTAAGCAAAGTTATGAAAAGACACATGCATAAACAAAAGGAGGACTGTAATATTACCTACCAAATACTCCGTGACTGTCAACATTTTTTCAGAAAGGGACAGAGAATATAATCAGCACTTTATAATAATGTTCAGGAAAAAAGTAACAGAAGAACAATGAATATGTGGCTGCTGACATGTGCTTAAACTTTTTCACAATAAGAAAACTGTTTTCATGATGTACAGGGGGTGGATTCAATTAAGCCTACATGATAATTTTTGACCATGTGCTCATCACGTCTCGATGCACACATGGATTCAAAGAGTTTTCAATTCAGTGAACTCTGCGTAGCAGCACAAAACTACAGAAACTTCTGTGGCATGCAAATTACAGCATAAGTAGCTGAATTGTATGGTAATGAAGCAAATCAACACAGCGGAGCGATTCAATAAGCTGTAAAGCAACCGTGTAGACTCCATGCTCATGTTGGCCATGCATTTGAACGTTTTCTTAATACAGCCATGGAAAGGAGTCTACACAGAAACAAGAACAAGTAAATTTCCATAGATTTGTGCAGAACAGACCATAACATGTAACTCCACACACATTATGACATTATCAAACATAGTGGATGCTAGAAAATTATATTAACAGTAGCAACAATTCCTTTTTAAGTGCTGTGACATAAATGCAGCTTTGCACTCCCACCCCCAAATTAATTGTAACTAATGTAGACAGCTAAAAGTGTAAACACCCTGAAACATAGAATTCAAAACCTGCATTTCCCTCTGCAGATATATACCTCAGTAATACCCTCCCTTGACTGTACAACATTGGGTTCCCCTTCAGTTTTCCTGCCTACACAGTTACCAACCATGTAGATTCTGGCCTGTCAGCATAGTGAAGATGCAAATGAGGTCAAAACTCATTAGAATTGCAGAGTCCCAAAAATTTGTAGCCAGGTAGGAATGTTCACTTTCTGTAGGCACTTACACAGTGTTTGTGTTGAATGCATGGCAACAGTGAATGATGACATCATAGGTTCATAGATTAGTAGGTTCATAGATTAGTACTAAGCTAACTGCCCTTGCGAGCCATTTTAAGCCTAGCCAATTATCCCTTGTGAGACTCAAACCCTGCACCTTGTGCTTGCAAGGCAAACACCTTAACCATTAGGCCACCCTCCCCTCCCATCAGAGGGGTGTGTCAGGTTGGATCTAGGACTAATAACTGATGACATGTTTCAATGAAACCGAAACGGTCGAGCATACTTCCAGGGCTTTTGTGAAAGTCTGCAAAAAAAAAAAATGCAGGGGGGCAATTTTTATTTGAGCTCACTTTAGTGAAAGTGCATGTTCAGTGAAAATGCACTTTTGCAAAAGTGTGCTTGCCCGTTTTGGTTTCAGTGAAACTTAACAGTCCTAGACCTGTCAGGTTACACTTACAGAGGTATACATGTAAGTCTGTGAAGTGTAAAAGTGAATGCAAGCAGTACACAATTCGCAAGCTCTGTTTCATCCTCTTTATTGTTTGTTAAAATGCATCATCTCTGTCCGCTTTAAGTTATAATTTATTTTTTAATTTTTGTCCTTGTTAGCTCAACCATGGGAAATGGAGAAATGAATGGTAGGTTTCTTGATACATGTCATATAACTATTCCTTTGGCAGCATGTGTATGTGTAGAGCTAGAGTTTAGAAGGTCCTGGGTTCTAGTACAGGGTCTGCAACCTTCCCTCCACTTTTTGAGCTGCACGTTTGCATGTTATCACAGGCATGAACCAAAGTAATAATAAGACCACCTGTGTGGGTGGTGCTCACAGTGGTGCATAAGTGTGCATCACACACTAATGACCATCAATGGAGTTGATATGTACAATAAAGTAGAATATGTTTTACATAAGTGCTAACTACAGCATAAACTAGTGATTTTCAGTATGGTGGAGCTATTCAACAAGCTATAAAGCATCCATGTAGCCTACATTCTATTTTTTCCTGCATACTTCAATACCATGGGAGTAGAGAAAAGGAAATTCTAGGCCTGAAATAAAACTGTCTCAACTGCTGCATTTGCAAGGTAAGTCCTGAACCTAGAATGTATTCTTTAATAATATCATTGCATATCCTTGTATATCTTAACTTGGTGCAGTAATGAAGTAAATAGTTGTGGATTTGTATAGAAAGTACCGTAACATGTGACAGGAGACACTTATTTTACTTATATGTGTCCATTACTAAGCTTTTTTACTTATTCCTCTTGTTTTTCATTACACTTTTTGTGTGATGCGCTGCATAGCAGAAATAGCATAAGCAGGTAATGGCTGTGTTTATTTGTTTTGCGTGAAGCATGACGGCCACCTACAAAGCAGATGACCAAAATAGTAACTGGATACATTAAAATAATGCCCTTGGCCATCGTGAAAACCTGACCTGGAGTACAGATGGCACTGGGTGCTGGTACAGATTGTGCAACCTTTCTTTTACTGCTGTGACACTGCAGTTTACAGCAATGAAGTGCAACATAGACAACTGTTTCTTCAACATTCTTGTGGCAACAGGTGTAAGAGGTATAAGTGTAGGACTGCCATACAACTGGTCCTGGGTTTGAATACATTATATTCCATATAGTATTACTGTTACTGATGTTAGCAATGTGCACCACTTACCTATACAAAAACAGATGTAACTCACATGTGTATATACTTTAACCATTGCCCAAGTCCGATGCTCACTGTGCTGTGGAACTGCATATATGATGCTTTCTTATTGGTGTTTATTGTCCATTTCCTTTGTATGACATAAAACTAAATGTGGAAACATTGCACATTCAGGGCACATTTAAGTATATGTCATATATTCACAATACATATATGTGCTGGCCCCCCAACCCCCAGAGCAGTACAACCCTGAGTGCTCAATATTTTTTACATGCATATATCAACCACACTACAAAGTGTAATATATAATGTTTGTGTGCTCCCTCATGGACAGGGCCAGTCAGTGGTTCTGACAACCTTGCTCTGCTAAACTCAAACATAAACTATACTCAATAAGTGTACTTGTGTTTTTACACAGCTAGGCTTCTAAACACTTAGGACACACTCTACAGTTAAGCTAATGGCCTCATATGAACCTATGAATCTGTGTGCCTATGCAGGCCTCCCAACTTGTTCCCACCCTGGCCTGCTCATGTCATCTACCATAAGTTCTCCTGCAGCCATATAAAAGTCAGACTTGTGTTGTGGTGCTCGCATAAAGTACTGAGCTCTTTATGCTGTGTACTTAGATAGGTAGGGGTCTGTTCTCACTGCAGTCAACAGCGTGTGTGTGTGTGTGTGTGTGTGTGTGTGTGTGTGTGTGTGTGTGTGTGTGTGTGTGTGTGTGTGTGTGTGTGTGTGTGTGCGCACCCATCCAGCCAGAAGAGCAAGTGTATATCCTCCAATTACCACCCCAATTGATACTTGCACCTGCCTACACATCCATTTCAGGCAGGCCTCCCACCTTCTTCTCTCCAACATGCTCTGTTGATGTTATCTGCTATAAGTTGACCTGTAGCACTGCACATGTCAGACTTGTGCCATGGTGCTTGCATAGAGTACTGTGTTCTAGACTCTGTGCACTTAGGTAGGGGATCTGTTCTCACTGCAGTCTACCGAGTGTGTGTGTGTGTGTGTGTGTGTGTGTGTGTGTGTGTGTGTGTGTGTGTGTGTGTGTGTGTGTGTGTGTGTATATGTGTTTGTGTGTGTGTGTGTCTCTGCTCAGCAGAGTAGATGTGCTATCCTACAGTTACTTCTCCAATGGCATGGCTTGCCAGTATTTTGATACCTGCACCTGCCTACACATCCATTTCAAGCAATCCTCCCACCTTCTTCCCTCCAACATGCACTGTTGATGTCATCCACTATAAGCTGACCTGCAGACATGCAAAAGTCAGAATTGCGCTGTGGCACAGTTTGTGTACTTATAGGGGTTCTATTCTCACTGCAGTCAATTGTGTGTGTGTGTGTGTGTGTGTGTGTGTGTGTGTGTGTGTGTGTGTGTGTGTGTGTGTGTGTGTGCATTGTTACACATTACAGACATCCTTTTACACCAGCATGTGGGACACTGTTATCACCATATGCTCAACAGACAATGCTGATGTCATCAGCTATATCAAATTATTGCATATACAGCCATCCTACCATGGCAGGATCAGACATTGGCCTGGAGCCCAGTCAGATATCACCTTAGGTTCATAGGAGGTTACTAGGTTATTGGCCCTAGGGTCTTTATAAGCCTAGCCATGTTACACCATTGTTACCTTATTAACCAAGCTATATGGTCTATATTTTCAGTGCAAGTCTATGATCAGCACTGACTGCCCTTATTCAAAAGTGTGGCACACCCCAGGTAAATTTACGGTCTCCCATCCAGTTGTCTGTTAGGCTTAAATAGGGTAATTTAAGAGCTCTGTTTTACATGAACTGGGATGTTCCAGAGGAGTGGTAATTGCTGGAAGATATATGTCTATCCAGCATGTCCTGATAATGTCGCAGACTAGGTTAAGATCCTTAGAGTGAGTGAATCTTGTCCCATGTAACTTGTGGATGTCCAGTATTCCCATTAGGGTAGGGTCCAAGATTGCTCTATAGGCCAGGCACAAGTCGCCTCTCAGCAGTCTATAATATACAGAGTACAGTGACAGGGCCTTCAGTCTGTCCATGGAGATCATGTGTTGCAGTCCCTGAATTTTCTTGGTGAGAAACCTCTGATGTCTCTGCAGCTGCTGCAGGTGTCTGCTGAGGTACATACAGAAGGCAGTGTTGTACTCTATTAGTGGTCTGATGAGATATGAGGACAGGGCAGTTATAACATCCTTATTCTGAATGTGGTACCCTTACTTATGAGATGCGCAACACAGAAGGCCTTCCCTACCACTTTGGACACATGATCAAAGTTAAGGTTGCTATCAACCTGTGTTCCCAAATCTCTCACCACAGGGTTTGAGCTAAGAAGGGTGCTGTTAATACTGAAATTTGCAGGGACTTCCCCTTTGCTGAAAGGGATGCTAATGCATTATTTTGAATTTATTTTAAGAGAATAGCTTTGGCACCATTCACTGGTCTGTGAAAGCCCTTTTTGCAGTATGTCAACATCGTTGAGGCACTCAGTGATTGCACTTAGTTTGCAGTCATTGGTGAACATGGTAAGCCATAGGCCATCTATTTTCCATGGACTTCTGATAAATACATTTCAAACAGTAGGGGGCCCAGCACAGATACTTATGGTACACCAGTGGTATCTGGTCTGCTGGTAGAGGTGAAATCCCCAACTTTGACTGTATGTGTTCTGTCAGTGATCCAGTTCACTACCCATCTAGTGACATATGGGTTAATTCCCAAATGTATGAGTTTCCCAGTGATGCCTGAGTGGGAGATTATGTCAAAAGCCTTGAATAAGTCAAGATAGGCTGTATGTAGTGTTTTGCCTTCATTCAAGGTTTTGATGACATTTTTGAAGAAGTTCACCAGGTTTCATAAGCATGATCTACCCTTAATAAAGTCAAATTGTGCTGGGTCAAGAGTTTGAAGGTCACTTATGTCTTTGTTGATAATTTCCATGATGTTTCTGGCCTGCTGATAAGCTGGTTAGGCTTATGGGTCAGTTGGTGGACCCCTTTTGTGCAGGGGAATTACTGTTGCTGTTTTCCACTCTGCTGGGACAAAGCCAGTAGTGAGACTGTGGTTGAAGACAGTATCAACTGGTTCTACTAGGTCCTGTTTCAGACCATTTAGTAGGTATCCTGGGATGTTATCTGGTCCCATAGAGGCTGTGTTTTGGCCATTGAGTGTGTGATTGTGACCTGGTCTTTGGAGATGCAAGGTAGAGGACTGGTGACAGATATGCTTTGGGGTATGTCTGGTGGGGACAGGGTGGGTGAAGTTTGCCCCACATCTGTTTGCTAGCAGATTTCCAGTGTTCTTAGGGTCAGTATGAGTGGTATCATCCACTAACTAGTTTGGCACAAAACTTGCCCCTCTCTTTTAGGTTTCTGATGTAGCTAAATAATGCCTCATGATTAACTTTAGATAGGGTTGCTAGTTTAGCTTTGTACTTGGCTTTAGAGGACTTCACAGGATAGCTAATTCGCTTGTTCAAGCTGTGGTGGGTGTCTTTCCTCTACTGAGTCAGTTCCCTCTTGTTCTTGGACATTAGTTTCTTCCACTTGTTGTATAACCTATTTATGCTTGATACCCAACAGGATGTTTTTTTTTTTTTTTTTTTTTTTTTTTTTTTTTTTTTTTTGTGAGGACCTTGTTTAGATCTGTCCAGGTTTAATTGAGTCTATACATCTGTATATATGTTTATACAGGCCATTTATGTACACCTCTGTGTAGTAGTCATTGCTGAGAGTGGTAGCAGGGAGTTTGCAACTATTTATGGCATCACTTAGGAAGCTATTGTTTGCTTTGGAGAAATGTTCATCCTTTTTGCCCTTGAGGGATGGTCAGGTATGATCATTAATTCAAATGAGACTTGTTTTTGATCCAACCTGACTAGGGAGGGCAACACATATTTGCGCCCCTTGTGGGGGTGCAAACTACCTGTTACAGAACATTTACCTTAATAAAGTCCAGGAACCTTAGGGCAAGCATGTTTGTGCTCATATATGACTCCCAATAGATGGAAGAATAGTTGAAATCACACATGACCAAGGTATTTGGCTGTATAGTGAGTGATTCAAGTAGGTCAAAGTATGCAGAGTGGTTCTCATCATTCATGGTGGGGGACCTATAGCTAGCAATGATATGGAAGGGGGTGTTTACCTACAGATGGTTGGACTTGGAGTAGCACTATGAAGTTGTACCGTTTGACCAGTCTTGAGGTGTACATGACTTTAATGAAGATGCATACACCTCCACCTTTGGTTCCTTCATGCCCATTTTGATATCTGAACATGTGGAAGGCATTGTAGCCTTGCATGGCCGGGGGGCTCTCTACAGCCTTGAGCCATGTCTCTGTGACTGCCCAGACATGGGCATCTTCCAAGGTAAGGAGTGCTTGCAGTGAGTGCAGTTTCTGATTTACACTCCTTGCATTAAGCAACATAACCTTGAGTTTGTCTCTAGTGGATTTTTTTTACATCAGGAATTTAGTTGTTCTGATATTGTCTAAAAAAGGCACTACGTGGGAGGCAAGTACCTTTGCCAGTAACAGAAAGCCAAGAGGCAACAGGTGAAGGCCATCTCTGGCAAAGCAGCGTGGTTTGTCAGCATCTTCCCAGACTGAGAGTACTGTATTCCCCTGGACTGAGAACAGAAGCTAAGCCAATTGTTGAAGTAAATCATGTTTTATTTACATTGAGCCATTATCCTGGGTGAAGGTGGAATGCTGCTTAGGGCTAGTGGCATACCTGCCTGGGACAGATAATCTGAGAGCTCAGTCATGTCTCTCTTCATATAGTACAGTGAAGTACATCTCCAGTCATTCACTCCATCATGGACTATGACAGAATTATAACCATACTTATTGAGAGACTTGAATGCATATGTGATCTGATGGAACTGGCACCAGACAGGCAGCTGACCATGAACTTCTCCTTGTCCAGCCTGGTGAGAGGTATATCTGTGTGTCTCACTATGGAGTTGCTTATGACCAAGTCATTTGGTTTTGAGGTGTTTTGCCTTCGGGGCTTATTGGCTGAGACACCGTTGTGTGTATTATTATGCTTAGTGGATTCTATTAGGTCTGCAGTAGGTTTGCACTTGGGAGATCTGTGATCTTTAGGTAGGCTTTTAGTGAGTCCCTCTGCGTATGTGGGTTTATGCATTGTGAGCTTGTTATATGCAAGAGGTGAAGTGTGTCTGCTGACAACCTGTTTGATATCTGGTTTGTTGTTATGTGAAATAATTGATTCCAAATTCATAGTATAGGTACAACTCTCACATTTTGTATTAGCTTGTTTTTGAAGTAACCAGTTGTCAGTATACATGAGGCAATTGTTAAATTGTCACAGTATGCACATGTCAATCAGGCTGCTTGGAAAAATGGTGGGAAACTGTCCATCCATTATGGAAGGTATATACTGTAGTAACTAGTGGGGAATGAGTTAGATGGACCAGGTTGTGCTGTAAGACTAACAAAAAGCATCTATTCTATGGAGGGCTAAGGGTGGAAAAATGTATCAATGCTTCACAATGCATAACTGACTTGCCCGGAGGGCAGCAGTGCAAGCTCTGAGCAGCTCCAGTAAATTAAGTGCAAACCCACTCAAACATGATGCTGGAATACAAGCAAAGCTAAATGATTTTAAAAAGGTAAACAAAGGGAAAGGGCAATACTGAGCCTATTTCAGCAATCCCCAACTCAGATGGATCCTTGGCTGCACACTTCTGCCACAGGGGTGCAGAGGGGCCTTCTTAATGTAAGATGGCTGGTTTTAGTGTTGAAATTATACCAAACAGTCTGGATTCAGCAAGCCTGAATCTAGACATTGCTATAAAATGCAGAAATACTAGAAATTTAAAGTGGAGAAAATTGCAATCACAACAGCAAAAAAAAAAAATAAATAAATAAATAAAATAAATAAAGCAGCAATTCAGTAGAATACTCTGACAAGAGTGTAGACAAAAAACCTTCCGAGTGTGAAATAAGTGGTCTGGAACCCATGTGCTTAAACCAGAACTAAGATACTTTCAGAATAACAAACACAATAAGCCTTCAACTAGCAATTCCCAGCTTAGAAGGATGTAGGCTATCCTCTCCTGCCACAGGAGTCTAGACCACAAACCTGCCTAATATAAAGTAACTGGTTTGGAACCCAAGTGCTTAAACCATAGCAAAGGCACTTAGGCACAATAAGTATTCAACCAGCAATTCCTAGCTCAGAAGGTCAGAGGCTACTGTCTCCTCCCACAAGAGTGTAGACTACAAACTTTCTTAATGTAAGACAACTGGCCTGAAGCCCAAGTTCTTAAACCAAAAGTAAGAGGCTTAGAATAAGTTACAGTTCAGTGCGATACCAGACAGATGACAGTGACATGCCTTTTAATCTACCCACATATATCACGTCATGGTTAGTAGGCCCTGTGTTATCTTGATGAAAAAGCCCTGTGGTCTGTCCAGCTGCTGCATGTGTCTGGTGAGGTTCATGCAAAAGACAGCATCATACTGAATTACTGTTCTGATGAGTCTGACTACAGTGCTGTCATACAATCCTGAGATTTGAATGTGATGGCATGTTTTATGATGTGCACCATACACATGTATGGGAAAACGTTAAAGAGTAAAGTTAGAAAGTAATGAGACACACTGCAGTTCCTGACTTCCCAACTCTTACAAGAGAAAACGCTTGAAAGTACTGACAAGATGATGCTATCCACTGTATAATTTGCCAAGGAAAATGTAAGTGACAGGTATGATTATCAGTTCAACAACACAAATGCAGATATGTTAGGCACTAATGTAGCTATGCACTCTGTGCAGATGCAAAGCTTTTTTATCCCTGAATCCAAAAGAGAGAAAATAGGGATACGGCACAGTTACCATCACTTGCACAGGTTGTTGTGTGGAGGAAGGAGGCCTAGGATGACAGAAAAGGTTGGTGAGTTTGGATGCAGGCAGGCTGAACCATGTAACTGTTGTGTGTGTGTCTGCAGGGGTCCATTATGTGAAAGAGGTGTGTGAGAGTCTGCATGAATATAGCCAAGTTCAGTGCTAGCTCTACATCTTGGTATGTCAGACAGACAGGTGTGAGCTGTGTATGGTAGAGGTGGCAATTCATCATTGTCACCCCCAACCATGATAACTGGCTCTGCCTAGAGTTGCACTGATACCTCCATGCCCAAGGTCAGAGGCAGTGCTGCTACCTTAACATGACTGATGTCTGATGGATGGGTCCCTATCAGTTCAGGGAAAAATCAGTTCAGTGAACAGCATTTTCACTGCACTTACATAGAACATGCCGTTCATTGAGATGTTCATACTGAGATCACGGTACAGTGAGGATCAGGAAATTTGCCTTTTCCCCACTGTAGTGAGAGCTTGGAGTTGGTATATATAATTAGTGGAGGGTGTGGGGGATGCAGACCCCTACATGAGCAGAATTTGATGAATGGCATTTCCAATGAAATGCCATTCTTTGAAGTGTCACTTTGATTAAGTGATATAGACCCCTACTGGAAATGCTCCCTTCACAGAAACACCCAGGACCATGACTCCGTGGCCTGTCACATCTGGATGTGGATAGCACACGCACTGATTCACTGATGGACCAGCGGAAGTACCTCCACTATGAGAGCGTGTTTGGGCATGGCAACATTGGCTATCAGAAGATGTTGTGGCTGACCTACACCTATAAGGACTCCAGTCCCCTCCCAGCAGATGTTCCATCACAGACACTGCTCATTCCATGACAGACACCCCTTGTTCCAACATGTCATTCATCCAATCCAGTGAATCTGTGACACAGTGGAGGCAGTCATGCATGTCAGACTGTGCCACATTCACAACCCTGAGCATTTGTCTGGAGCACATTACTGAATGTGCCTGTGCCTCCATGATGTCCTTAAACATACATTGAGTGACACAGGAAGAGGCACCTGCACCAGGTGGAGAAGGGACAGCAGGCCCCCTCCGAGCACAACTATTAACCCTCCTGCATAGCACCTTAGCAACACTTTGGCTAAAACCAGACTCAACAGGCACTGAAGTCGCATTAGCCACACTTCCCTGTTCAATGTCCTCGCCCTCCACCTGTCCAATATCTGTGAGCTCAGTGGACTGAGTAGGCATAGGCCTACTGGCTGTGTCTGGGGAAAATGAAGGGGGTGCCTGGATGTCCACCTCTGTGTCAGATTCAATCTCTGCACCCCACCAACTGTGTCTCAGTTTTTGCCACCATTATCATCAGTGTCTGATGAGACACTGACATCAGGTGGCACAGGGCCCACACTCTCATTGTCGTGATCACTTGTGATAAAAAGGAAGAAACACAGGCATACATTAATACCTGCACTACTATGGGGCAATATATGCTAAATAACTAACAGTGTTGCCACTATTACAGACAGTACTACAATGCACATAACAGGCCTAAAATGACACATTATGATATTTCTTTAAATTGATCTACAGTGCTGACATAAATTTATTTGACTTACTGTCTCCAGGAGGCATACATCACTGGATTCCTGATGGTCCTGATATAAGTTAAGTAAGAGGTAAGAGCAACATTGTCACATTTAACAGTAAGACAGGGGCTACTACATGTACTCCTGTATATCTGCCTTAGGTGTACATTCAACAAGAATGTGGCTGACAACCCCAAAGTGAGCTTATCACTGTACCAATCATAACCCCCCCCCCAAAAAAAAGACATGTGACACAGAAGTAACTTTTATTTCAGTTGTTTTACTATACAGTAGTATTCAACTGGTCATATAACAAAGCCTACCTGGAAGCTGTTCCTGGGACTCAGAAGGAGTAGTACCTACATCAATCACATGTCGTGGTCCACTTTGCTGTGTGTTGTCCATTGGAGGATATTTGCCAGGAATTCCTCACTGGGGATGAGAGATGGTTCTGTGGCAGGCTCACCTTCAGTTACCATCTTGTCTGCTAACAGCAGCTGTACACCTCCATGCAGAGGTAATCATGTCAGTGGCCCTCTGGTGCACCTGCTCATATGTCCAACTATGGCCTCCTATAGAATTTATGTTGGCAGCAATCTGCTGCCATACTCTAAGCCTTTCTGGCATACTGAGATGTCCCCTTCCCAGACAAAATGCCCCATGTTGATGAAGCATATGAATGATGATATTATTTTCAGCTTCACTGGAGGGGGGGGTCTCTGTTTCAATGGCATGTTGTGTCCTAAAGGACAACAGAATGATAATACACATAAGTATCACATAACTACAAAGTAATTGTTACCAGTTAAAACAGTAAAGGTAGGCCATCAGTAGTACCCACTAGAATAACTTTAAACAGTCTACAGATGTGAAATACTAATGACAGGCAGGATGCAAAACAAAGAGAGTAGCAAGAGCAACATATCCTTTTATGTGCCATAACAGTAACTCAACTGTGCTCCCCCCAAAAGAGCAGTCCATTCTAGTTTGTGACATAACAGTAACTTTTCTTTGCTCCCCCACCCACAAAGGAACAGGCACATGAATCGTTTTGCTAATAAAACATCTTTGAAATGCTAAACATGTTTTCAAAGGACCTGCCCCTGAAACGTGCACATATGTATCATACAGGTTTCTATTTTCATGTATTGTCAGTCATATGTACCTCTGAAATGGCATGACAAACATGGCCATGCCATCAGTATACTTCTAACTAATGGATACAGATAGTGTAAAAGGCTTTGTTTCGCATAATTCATTAATATATTCCAACATATGCATAAGTAACAAAATGGGAGTATACATCCTGGAGTTCAATACTCCTCTGTAAAGATATGTCTGGAAATATTTTTTGAAGTCCTGCAAACATGTAGCAAGTGTCCTCACCATAATTTTGGCTAGTTGTTTTTTATAATGGAGTAGATTATTAATTTTACCTGTCTTAGCCTCTGTTTCAGAAACTCTAATTCCAGCATAAGCAGATGAACTACATGCTAATCAATGAATCTGGTGGAGCTATTCAACAAGTTATAAAGCAAACATGCAGACTCCATGCTACTTTTTCCTGTGGATTTCAAAAGTAGTGAAGTACAGACACAAAAAGTCTAAACAAACAGAATGTTAGGATCTGCTGCTTAACTCCATTTGTATGTGGTACAGGCTGCAGGCAATGCTGCTGCTGCTGCCAATAGGCTTAGACTAAGACATAGAAGAGCTTTCAGACCACATTTAACTTACTACAGCATACACGACATGGACATTGTAGAGGGCTACAGGGCGGACAGGTACACAATACAGAAACTCTGCGACCTCTGCCCGCCTCAACTCAGAGCCAGAGCCTTTACTTCCCCATGTATTGCCTGTGTACTGCTTGTACCACAGTCAGCCCTGAACTAACACTGTGGCAACTGTTGTATTGCCAAAGTAAGTCCTAAGCATGTACTATGGTGTATAATAATATTATGCCATGTCTTTTTATTTCATCACTTGGCACGCTAAGCAAATCAAAGGTAGGAGATTTGTACACAAATTAATGTAACATGTGACAGCAGAGACTTATTTGACTTGTACGTGTCATTACCAAGTAGTAGGCCTCAAGCCTCAAAGATTCAGACATTGATACTTTCCCAAAGTACTGATGATCACTACATGCCCTCAGTTTAGCACCATATATTTGTAATGGGAAATCATAACAGAGAGAGGTTAGAACGTAATAAGACACATTGCAGTTTCCAACTTCACAACCCTCACAAGAGCAAACAGACAGGATGGAAAACAAGTGAGTAACAAGTGCAACACACCCTTGTTTGTGCTGTAACAGTATCTCAGCCTGGGTCCACCCCCCCCCTCGAAAGAGCAATGTACCCTTGCATGTGCCATAACAGGAATCCACCTTTGCTCCCCCCCAAAAACAGCAATCTATGCTCATTTGTGCCATCCAACCTGCCCTCCATTTGATGGCAACTGCATATCATAGTATTCCCAGTTAATATCCTTACACATTTTAAGGTAAATGATATAGACTGGCTTACACACTGCATGTTTTTGAGTACTGGTCAGATAACTGAGGAATGACCAAAAAACACAGAAATGTAAGACAGAGCTGTATATTTGTGAGGAATAATCATAACAGGTTGCGTGATAACTAAGTGCACTATAGCCAACTATACTAAATACAATACATTTACAAATAAGAGGGTATGCCTTGATATCAGTGTACATTCAGTTGCAATTGGTTGTGTGAGGAATTACTTCATTTCTTTGTTGCAAAGTTGTTTGTGTGGCAAAGATGGATAAGTTCCCCAGCTTTTTTCTGATGGTGCATTGGAACGAGACTTGGGATCCAGACCAATGTAGTCACGTCTTTGCTAACATTCTCTACTGTGCATGTCTTAGCGTGATTTTCTTCATTTCAACTATTTTTTCCATTTTTTTAAACTATTTTTTGGGGGCCCACTGTTTGCATGATGTGCCACTTAGCAGAAATGGCTTTGGCTATGCTCATCTCATTTGCATGTAGAGCAGTAGTGCACAATCTGGACAAATGGACCACCCAGGTAGCAGACAGGACACAGACAGCCACAAACACATGCTGGATGCATTCAATTAATACTACTGACCATCGTGCAAACATATTTCCCAGTGTGTCCACTCTCATGCACAGTGCTTGCACAATGGTAAGTGATGTGCAACACTTTCAAATGTTGCAAAACCAAAACGTGTATACTCTCAGTAAGTGTGATACCTGCAACTGGCAGGAAAACATCATTGTACATTGGTCTTGATCTGAAGTAGGCATGGCAGGCATATAGGTTAAGGTTTTGAGATTCCCTGCTCAAAGATGATAGGGTGTCCAGGAGTCCAAAATGTTTGTTAGACTCCTAGTAAATGAACATGGGCCCAGGATTTTGCAGATGGACTATTATGGCTTAGATTACAAGGCAGGGGCATGGGATAGTCTGGCCAGGCTCTGACCAGTGCTACCGGTATCCCCCCTCACTGGTGAACAATGTAGGAATCACTACAAAGAGCTCAGGATGAGGAATAGTGATACCCTTGACTTCTGGATCAAGGA
Organism: Protopterus annectens; assembly: GCF_019279795.1. Taxonomy (NCBI): domain Eukaryota; kingdom Metazoa; phylum Chordata; order Ceratodontiformes; family Protopteridae; genus Protopterus; species Protopterus annectens. The sequence goes on from NC_056725.1 coordinate 1,222,528,926, forward strand.
ATGTAGGTCTGGGGGCATCCCACAGATGTGTATGTATCACTTACAGACACTACTTGCAAGAGTTAAAAGCTAGATATAGTCCTGATTAGTATTCATAATGGTATTCTGTTCTGTTTTTTTCCATAGCCATCACAGACCATGAACTAAATGCGCAAATCCATGCTACTAGATTGTTACGGATGTAAAAAGCATGTGGTATTTATGCATCCAAACAGTATTGCTATTTTACCATTAAAGGTAAAGACACCTTTATTGGTTTATTAAACAGTTGTATAAAATTGAGGATTCATCTCTCAACTGTAACAAGAAAGTATTCATGAATTACTCTGAAGGCCAAAACAACAGTTCACTATTAGAGAGTAGTCAGAGATTGTGGGTTCAAAAATCACACTTCCCAAATATACAATACTGTTAACTTTTAATTGTTATTGCAATGTAACATCAGAGCTCTAAAACAGTGGCACCAATGGCTTGCTGTAAACTGTAATCAGTATAATTGGATCATACATGTATGCAATATATATACACATCAAGGATTGCTTGCTGCAATCTGTTGTATATTGTGTATTGGTTAGGAGCTGGGTAGTCTTAACAGTAAAAAGGTATTTGTTAGGAGTTGGCAGTCTTAAAAGCAAAGGTAACAGAATAGTCAAATAACTGTAACAATGCTTTAAATGTCACATACGAAGTTGCTAATGTTCTCCCTTTTTTCTCTCACCCCAACCCCTTTCTCTCTTTTTTTTTTTCATTTTTTTATTTTTTGCTTTTTTACCACAGCACAGCAGGATAGGCCTGTCCCATGGGATCCTCCTGCTCCTTCTCCACTGGCTACAGCACCACTGCCCAGCACATCTGGTGCAAAACCTGGTAGCAACCCATCTGATTGCCCCTGATTTACCTGGCCCTTCAGGTAATTCTGCCCTACAGGATAGGCCAGTGGTTCCCTCTGGGAGAAGTGGCAGAGGTGGTGAGTTTATCACCAGCAATGAACTGCCATGGGTGGTGTGTAGGACTGTGCAGCATACAGTCAGTGCATGCCTATGCTGGATGGAGACACTGCTCTCCATCATTGTATTGAATAACACAAAGAGACACAGATGTCAGACACTGCAACCATCATCACAGTTGGGTGACAGTGATGATATCCAGTGGATGATGACTTGATCCTCACAGTCACCCAGCTTGACGTCCATGGGTTAACAATGTTCCCACCTTCAGCCCTAGCCATGGTGTTCACCCACCTCTTGCATCTTTCACCATCCCTGTCTCTTGTTTTGTTTGTCTTGTCTGTCTGCAATTGCTTCCTCACCAGCCCAACTTACCTCACCCAGGCATTCCTACATCCTTTCCCCAACATTCCTCTCTCTCAAAAAAAAAAATGGACACCTGTCCCACAAAAAAATCATCCCATACATAGCTCTCCATTTTACACAAATATCTTCATGACACACATGATTCTGTTCAATTGGCTGTACAACATGATTGAGTTGTGGTCACTCCTCTATCTGGAGGTGACAGTCCAAATTCAGCTATATTTTGCATATACAATCATGTTTTATTCTTGAAGAAATGGATAGGTTTGCTTCTGTCCTACATCCCTCCTGCACATTCTTGCCCTCCTTTCACTTTGTTCTTCTGATGCTTGTTCCCCATTTCACCACTTTCCGTTTCTTTCCCATTTCTTTTCTTTAAAGTATAATTGTCCGATGGTGCGCATCGCGCACTAAGGTGCAGCTACGGCAAAAAGCAGTACTAAGTGTCATATACAGTGGTATTGCAAACCAGTACCATATAACAACATTTTACAGACTCCATATCAGCTATCAGACTTCAGATTTTGGATTTACATATAAAAGTATTTGAAACTGTTACCTGACACCTGGATTCGAACCCAGTACCATCTGAACAAAAAAATTAATGAATCAATGCACTAACAAATGGTGCTACAAACTCATATGAGTAGCAGGTGTATTTTAGAGATTGAATAGCAAATGGCAGACTTAAGTGCACTGAATCTCTGGCTGCGGGTATTAATTAACAATGTAGTGATAAGCTCCTTTATGTGGGCAGATGTTAGCGGTTCTGAATACAGGTGTGGCTAATACATTGAACTACTTTTGTAGTAGCTTTGCTCATCGATAGTGCACGATGCACAGCATTGCACACTAATGCTTTATAAAACTAAATAGGTATCTTGCAATAATGTTTTATATTACAAGGGATCGCACAATGCTGCTTCATACAAAATTAATGGGGAAGATATGAGATTGGTGATATGGGGATCAAGCATAGGGGAATACAAAGGGAATGTTTGCTAAACTGTCTCAGTTACTAGTGATTGCATAAAATACATCTGCTACCTAACTGACTTTGTGGCAGCACGTGTTACTGTATTGTTGTTGGAGTCAGAGGTTACTGGGTTTGCATAGAGGGGGGTCAGTATTAATTTTATGAGTGTGTATGACACTTTAAATATATCTACTAATAGTGCTGCTGTTTACTGTTGCTGTGCATTGGTGTGCAATAATTCATTAAATAAAAGAAATGGGGAAGACAAGAAAGTGGTAAAATGGGAAACAAGCAGGAGGAAGAACAAAGTGAAAGGAGGGCAGGAATGTCCAGGAATGATGTAGGAAAGAACCATAGCTATCCATTTCTTCAAGAATAACACATGAACATATATGCAAAATATTAGATGAATTTGGACTGTCACCTCCAGAGAGTGGTGTGACCACAACTCAATCATGTTATATAGCCAACTGGACTGAATCAAGTCTGTCATGAAGACACATGTGAAAGGGAGAGCTATGTATGGAATTATATTTTTTCCATGGGACAGGTGCCCTTTTTATTATTTATTTATTTATTTTTATTTTTTTTATTTTTTTTTGATAGAGAAGAATGTTGGGGAAGAGATGTAGGAATGTCTGGGTGAGGTAAGTTGGGCAGGTGAGGAATCAGTTGTAGACAGCCAAGACAAACAAAACAAGAGACACAGATGGTGAAAGACACAAGAGGTGGATGAACACCATGGTTGCGGTGAGGTTGGGCAGTATCACGTACAGGAAAACACTCTGTGTAGACTCTGTGCGGAACCAACACAGAGTTTATTGAATCCAGACCATAGACTTTCCTGGCTACTGTCTGATGTATATAGTATTCATTAATGAGCAGGAAACTTAATTATGAGGGAGCAGTAGTATGAGTTTATAAATAATGCAAAAGGTCTGTTTTAGATAAGAAAAAACATTTTAATATTTTACCTCCCTTAATAAATGCAGATCTCTCATTTTAGAGTTTGTCAGTAGTTTGCAGTTGTTTGAACAGAAATGTACTATTAAGTGAGTTATCAAGAGAAAAGATGGAAATGCTACTCCAAGGTTTCTAGTGGTTTGAATCTAGTCCAGTCAAGCTCATGAATTAAAGATTTTACAGGCTGTCAGATGAAGATTTTAATACACACAGACTATGTGGGGAGGGCATATAGTGAGGATTAGGTTATGTATCCAAACAAAATATATCTACATTTTGACTGATTATTAAGATGGATTTTTGTTGTTCTTAGCATTTGAGATAAGAATAAGTGTCTTTGAGAGTGAAGAGGAGAAATTCACATATTTTGAGGCCTAGTATGGAGAAAACATAATTTGGGCGGCCGCGGGGGTGCAGCGGTTAGCGTTGTCACCTTACAGAAAGAGGTTCTCTGGTTCGATCCTCGGCTGGGGTGCCTTCTGTGTGGAGTCTGCATGTCCTCCCTGTGGCTGCGTTGGTTTCCTCCCACATCCCAAAGACATGCTGTAGGTGGATTGGACACTCTAAATTGGCCCTAGGTGTGACTGCGTGAGTGTGTGTGCCTTCTGTGGAAGGTTGGTCGTCAGGCTGGCAACTCGACGCTGTAAAACTCCACTGCCATTCATGAGCGGACAGGTGATCCGCTGTGGCGACCACTAACCAGGAAAAAGCCGAAAGAAGAAGAAAGGAGAAAACATAATTTGTAGCATACAGTTTAGATTATGGGGTTCATAGCAGTGCACCTGAGTGGTTGAAATGGTTGAGATTAAAGGGTGGAATTTGTCCAATACACTTTAACAGCTGTACTGCTTATAAAGCAGAGTCAAAACCCCTTAACCCTTTTAAAACTAGACAAATATTAAAAAGGATACCAGCCCCCTTAGAAATGGTATTAAAGAAAATACAATTTATGAGTATGATTTATCAGGGATATGATTTATTAAGCCAACAGGAGTAAATGAGTCAGAAAAGAGAGAAGGGTAGGAGAAAAAACGCCAGTACAAAGAAGGGAAAATACTTAAGATTGTACTATAACTCACCTACATAGCTTCAACTTTAACAGAGATAACTATTTGTCAGTTATATTATTTTTTTGATTTTATCAAGCTAAGTTTGTTCATTTCTGAATTGATAGCTTGTTGAGAATTTGTTGGTAGACCGCTAGTTTGTTATACAGCTGTTTGCAAACACGGGTGTGGCATTCTTAGTTTAGTATGTAAAAGTGTAATTGATTTCAATTGCACAAAATAGATTAAAGGAATATTATTAAAAGACTATTTAATGAAGTAACATATATTAAGCACTTGTGTTTTTTAGTTTATCTTTGTGTGTTGATTTGAAGTTGCTACATTCCGATTCATATTATTTTGCCTCCTAAAACATTTTTATGTGTAGTGATTGAGACTTTGAAGATTTAGACTGGGACTCATAGACATGTAGAGTATTATGTTGTGCACATCAGAGCAGTAGCACAGGTAGAATCCATGTGCAGAGTGTGGCTGATTCAAAGACACAGAGAAGGTGCACAATGGCAAAAATTGTGTGATATGCATGCTAATAAATGCACAATGATATGGAATACAGGAATCCCATTCTAATGAGTCACATTAATCATGCAAAGTAACCCAAAATGGGAGATTGAATCAGAAACATATAAAATGGGGACTCTGCGTGGTGGTGTGTACCCATTTTGAATGCTGTAAATTGCGGTGTACAATGAGAGTGATACTAGGAACAGCAGTAGGAGAGTAGTGTATGGTGGGAGCTGCCACCACAGCCAATATACATAATGTTGAATATTACAGCCCTCATCACCACCAGAGGAGGTACAGATAGTATGTGATGTACCATCTGCTCCCAGACCAGCAGACTGTGGACTGTTTCTGAGCAGACAGTGATAGTTTATGGGACAATGTCAAACTGTGTCACTGACAAGTGGAATCAAATGGGATGCATAGTATGCCTATACCTGTGGAAACAATGGTATATACAGGGGTCTATATTACGGCATTGAAACACTGTAACAACAAATACCAAAAGGCAGACACATAGTCAGCAAAATCCATTTCCGTTATTTGCTGAATTCTTACAGGGCAAAGATGTAGTTGGCCAGCTACACAATTTTGCCCTTTTCTCCACCATAGTGTGATGTCAGAGTTGGTATATTTAGCTATGGTGGGTGTGGGGGGCATGGTTGGGTTTGGTTTTGGTAAATTTGTTTTGTAGCATTATGGGGCAAGTATTTGTTTGCCTGACAAGTTTTCAGAAAATCACAGAAATGGATTTCTCTGAATACTTGTCAGCCTTTTGGTATTTGCTGTTATGGCATTTCAGTGTCGCAATATAGACCCATATATAGCCATAATCATCTTACATATGGGGACTTTGTATTTCCCTACATTGGTCATGTTGGATATATCACAGGTGCCATCCCCAGAAATCCTAAACCAGTTCATTGTTAAAATGCTATGGTATATGGAGGAGCTTATTAGGTTCTCCAGGACAGTGGAGGACAGAATGAACACCATGCTGGCCTTCTCTATTGCAGGCTATGCTGTGTATGCCCTAGAGTCACTGTTAATGACCTGAGTAAGCCTGCAGGAAATAGCCTATAGCACAGCCCATGTGGAAAAAAATATATAATACAGTGTGAATTTGGACTACTCAGGGGATATAATATGGTTCAGACATATCTGTCATGACCTTTTCTATGTGTCCCATGCTATACAACATGGAATTGCACAAACAACCAAAGCATCAGGTGAACACCATGGTAAGGCCTCTCAAACTAGTCATAATAAGCTTAGAGGAGCAGGATGGGGATTCATGGGAGGAACATGCATGAAGAGGGCCATAGCTGACATAGATACGGGCAGTACACTTCAGCATTGGCAAAGAATCAGCATCTGGTCCACAACAATATGCCATGACACAGACAACAGAGTAAAATAAAACATAAATTGTCATATCCAGGCTATACAGGCAGTGCATGGACTGGCCATGTTGTGCATGAGATAGCACTATATCCACAAAAGTTTATGAGGTTGGCAGGGCACAGACATCATCACTTACAAAGGTTCACAGACATAGTTACAGGAGGTTGCAGCACTATAATATGTGAGAGGAATACAATAGCCATGTACTCTGATATGATACTCTGCCTATACCTCTACATTAGCTTCAGTAATGGTGGATGTGAGTGAGCTCTTCCCCATACTGCTGCAGACAAGGCAACTTGTGTCATTGTACCATACCACTTGCATGTCACCATCATTGTCAGCTGCAGATGCTCTGCTGATGTCAGCCCCATGATGTTCTTTTGTGCTGGACATTCCAGCAGTGGGACCTGTAAAAGCATCACATCATTGTGAGTCCAAACACATATGCCTCTATAATCTCCTATAACATGCATGCTGCTACACATTAAAAACAACTAAAAAATAAATTCACAGACATACCTTGTTGTGCAGGTTGTTGCAGCTGGACACCAGTGGTGATTGTAAGGAGCAGATATGCAGGAGGGCCTTAATTAATCCTTCACTTCAAATATGGAAGGCAGTGTGGTTTACAATACTGTGACTGTAATGGACATTACTAAATAGTGTTTCCCCTAGTGATGCAAGGGTAGTTGGTGCCAGCCCAGATGCCACACCCAAGCCACCCCAGCTTTGAGGGACCACTCCAGCTGGCTTGCAAGTGACACCAAAAGCTCCTAAACCTCAAAGATCCATTTTAGACTTTATGATCAACCACTGTGGTTGACCTGTCTGTCACAAAGTCCTGTGCCTTTTCCTTTGCATAGAATACCATATCAGCAGCCATTCTTCATACCTGATGTACATATCAAGTATGGTTGCCCACAGCATTCAGATTCTGAACTAATTTGCCAAGTCTGGACTCAGTAATGTCTGCAGCACCTTTTTCTAGGAGGCAAATGCCATGTGCATGAAATTCCTGCAGTAGCACTTCATTCTCTTGGTTAGTGAACTTTTTAAGGCACTGCCTCCTATGTGTTGTCTTTCCAGGACCTGTACACCCTTGGGATAAACATATCAGTTAGTGACTCAGTGAGTATATGTAGTACACTGTGGGATGCACATAACTTGTCTTCAGCTTCCTACTATTTATGTCTATGGGTAAATGCTTCAGTTAATGCTATCCACACACCTCCATATATATACTTTAGCCATGGTTATCAGCTGCATTTAGTGCTGCGCACAGGCTGCTGTCATTTATCTACTGTAGATATGATTCAACAAATGGCTCTGGAACCCCAAACCTCCTGCTGTATGCCCCTTCCATGGTTTTCTGTGTTTTCAATTTGAACCCACTAGACAGAGAAAAGTCATTGTAATGGATCCCCAGTTATGCATACACCAGAACAGCTTTCTAACTGTTACTGACATCCATCACAAGGTTGCTGTTATCCCTGAGTTACTTCACCAGGCAGGAACTTTTCCTTAATTCTAGGCAGCTGCACATGTACAGTGGATTTACCTGAAAGCCCTCTATTTCCAATATGTACAGTTGTAAGCATTTTTGTCCAAATTAATGTTAATGTTTTATATCATGCTAACAAGAGCCAATTAGCAATACACTATTTAAAATTAAAACTGGTGAGATGATGCATGAATTTCACCAAAACCAAAAACAAAAATGCACCACACTGGCTATCAGACAAGTAGTTTAATAACCAAACAATAAAACGCTCAACAGATAAAATTGGTTAAGTGCTTTCATCAACCAAAGAATGACTTCCTCAGAACACAGTAAAACAAATTAATTAAGCTTATATGCTCTCCAAATTCAAATGTTTAACTAATAATTAAAGAATTACATTTTAAAGCAATATACCCCATTTATACCATAGTTAAAAACACAGTATTAAAATGTACCAGTAGTAAATTTCCAAATAAATAAATACGCAAATAATTTTATGCATACATATATATTAACATTTTATATATACTCCTGTCCACATATCCAGGTATGCTTTTTATTTTTTGAGGTGTTTTAATCTATTAGACTTTTCTTTTAATACTGGTAAAATAGATAAATAATCGTTCAGACCAGGAAGAAAGTTTGAAGCTAATCTAAGCTGCCACATTAACTCTTTCTTAACCAAATAGTTTTTCCAGTCTCCCCCTCTACCATCAAGTTCAACAGTGTCAATGATACCAAATTTGTTTTTAACTATGGTATAAATGGGGTATATTGCTTTAAGAATTAATAATTAATTATTAGTTAAACATTTGAATTGGGAGAGTATATAAGCTTAATTAATTTGTTTTACTGTGTTCTGTAGAAGTCATTCTTTGGTTGATGAAAGCGCTTAAACAATTTTGTCTGCTGAGCATTTTATTGTTTGGTTATTAAACTACTTGTCTGATAGTCCATGTGGTGCATTCTTGTTTTTGGTTTTGGTTACACTATTTAGTTAGTACCAGTTTGTGTGAGTTGCTCTTGTTGCAGAGCATGCTGTCAATACATGACATAACTAATCCTACTCATCATGGTGTACACAGAACTTGTGACCTATATGCTTGTGCATACAGCATGTGCCCAGCCACACCGCTGAAGTGCAGTGCTACAGTAATTTTATAACACTGTAGTACAGTGCTCTTTCCATATCCTAGGGTCACAGTGCAGAGCTACACTGAATGACACTTGATTCATTAACATTTGTCTGTGCACATGATAATACCATTTCACACCTCAAGTGGACCCACTTGTAGCCATGGCTACTTTAGGCATTGAGAAATGCAGGGTCCTAGCTTGATGTGGCAGGCAGCCTAGGATGTTCCTGTTCATCCTGCACTAGGGATTTGGGACTATCTTCTGGGCTATTATGATGGTTCATTATGTAAAGTGGATGATTAGCATGAGCTTGCTGGAGTGGTAAATGATGCCACTGACATTGCCCATTCTAGAAAACAACATTTGCATAGCTACAGTGACCTGCAGTGGTATCATCCCAACTTGCTTCATCAATGGGAGGCAAAGATTCACAAGAGTGAACCTATTGTGCATTTTTTTCACTAAAATTGTCTTCTAGTATCTTAATTGTTGAACATGTATACTTAAGACTACATATTTTGGGAGTGGTCAAGACGGTGGAGTGGAAGTTGCTTCTGAAAGTAGCTCTGTAACGTTATATTACATTCTGACAGATAATCAAAATCAACTTATCTCAAAGATTTTTGGGTAGACTAGAATGTTTAAGAACCAAGGAATACTATTTTACAGTTGATTTCTTTGAATTCTGAACATTTTTGTCAGAAAAAACTCTGCACATTTCAGAAAAGTGTTAATACAATCTGAGATACTCCAAAACAAATTCTTAAGATAATAAGAGAAAAATTCAGTCTCTTGTTAACAATCTACAGGACATTTCTATCAAAATGGAAACTCTTGATTCAAAACTAGATTCATTTAAAAAGAAGGGAAAAAATGGATACTCTTGAAAATCTGGTTAAACAACAAACCGTCCAAATCTGTAGAATGGAGGAAACCTTAAATGATTCAGTAGGAATAATATCAGAAGGTGAGACACACAGGCTGTACCATGCATCTTAACATGGATAACCTTCTTTATATGTTAATCCAAGTTTGTGAGTAGGTAGGGCTGTCAGTCTGGGATAATTGTTCCTATTATGACAGTTAAACTTCAATATTTAAAGATGTACATAGTTTTGTGTGTTAGTATTAATAGGTTTTAGGGGTGTTCTGGGAGTGTGCTTTTTTGTATGAGTGTTTTCACTAAAACAAAAAGTTTTATAAAATGTGACATAGGTTCAAAGGGATATGGCAAGAAACAGCTGCATAAATGATTAACTTGTCAAACAGTAATGTATATAACACAAAAGCTAGAACTAGACATTAAAAAACTGTTACATATAACAAGTGAGAATAATAACTTCTTAACATAAGGGCAACACTTTCTATATTATCTTTGAATATAAATGGTCTCTCAGATATATACCAAAAATAAACAGTATTGAACTATATTAACAAATGTAGAGTGCAAACAGCTATGCTACAGGAGATATATTTGGAAAAAAACTGACCATGTGAATTTGATAAAGAAAAGATTTCAGGGTGGTTATTCAAAGGAGTATCTGGGGAAAAGGAAAATAGGAGTACTTATATTAATTGTAAGAGGAGCTTCACTATTGATAGAAGAGGAGGAAAAAGATAATAATGGTAGATTTTTAGTACTAAGGGGCTACTGGCAAGGGAGGAAGATTATACTGGCATGCATTTATACTCCACCTAAAACTGCTATAATTGAGCTTAAGAATATTCTGGGAGAAATAATTAGCTTTCAGCAGGGAATAGGAAAAATATTCTATAAAGCAGCATGTAAGGTGTTCACAGTATTGTAAAAGAGTACTTTTGTTCTTATATTTTACACCAAATAACTTCTTCAGATTTGACTACTAAATCAAGTTTCCACATTTAAAAACAGTACCAAACAAATCATATGTTCAAAACAACCAATCCCCAGCCACATTTAATTAGGCAATGTTCAAAGAAATTTAAAGAAACAACACAACTAAAAACTAAAACCATAAGATTTAAATGAATACATACATAACTATATGCATTACTATATACATCAAGAGCTGTTTAATGCTTTATAAACTGTGCTTGCAAAAAACATTTATATTCACACTCTTGTTCAGACCAGGAAATGTATCAGCATTAAGCCCGATTTGCCATACAGACTATCTGCACTCTAATAGTACCTCGTAGTTACCACAGAAGTCATCCATTTCAACAGAGTTCAGCACAAAAAATTGAAATTTTTTAAAGTTATTACACATAGAGAGAATGCCTCACCAAGACATTACCAGTGTCCCCTTTTCTAATCACTAGTGAATATTCATAAATTCTGTGTGCCATCTTCCTTATATTTTCACCAACTTAGAAGCAGGTATATGAATTGCATAAGCCCAAATAGAATATGCCTTTAGAATTGCAATGGTACCTCCGGTTAGATAGAATTTCCATGTTTAAATCGCTCAAAAAAATACTTGTGGTGTTGGAAATAAAGTGGCACTGCTTACAGTTGCCGCATTTAAAAGTCCCAAAAGGTACAGTGATTTGTTTTCTTAGGGCCAGTGTTTCTTTCTGGGATGGATTTAATGCAATTAGTTCATTTATAGGTGAACAAATGATGATCACCTAGACTAAATCTCCATTACCTAAAAATAATCTTCCAGTTATTCTGTAAGATATTTCTAATGATGGTGTCAGTGGTAATGGGGAGTGAAAAAGCACCCCTACAGACAATAGGCAAACTAGATTGGGGTGTATCTTCTCTGGCCAATTGACCTTTATCAAGAACTGATCTTGCCTTACCAGTACGTAAGAAATAGATTTCATGAATAATGTTAGCCAGCCAACTATTATCACAGCCTCTAGCCATGAAAAAAAGCATTTCAGTATCTCCATTTCTTCTGCAAAAATCTCTTCATTGCTCATTAATCTGATAAGTCTTATGAACTCTGCTTTCACCACTCTTTTTTCACGTGGTGTTGATACTGACTATGCCTGTGTAAATAATTATTTACAAAGGTGAATTTTCTGTAGATCTTACACTCGATATGATGGTCAATGGATGAAAAGATAGACTAATATCCAAAAATGTATGCATCTTCCAAAACCACTGATCATAAATTTCAAAAAGGAGGTGCTGGGATTAAACCATTCTAGTAGCTCACCAAAGATCATCAATTATAAAACACCACTTTTTGAAATAAATGTGGGATTTAAAGTATATTTTCTCTCACTGCAACATGATGAGGTTGGCAAAAACTGGGGCCACCCTTGCCTACTAAAAGTTTTGATAGGCATCCAATAACTATTTCAGATCATGAACCAAAAATAACTAAAATAAACATGCAGGGTAATGCAATAAAAATGAGACACTGGCACATTCCCACCTATCTGTTAAAAAGAGAAGAATTTAAGGAATGGGTAGTGGAAATTATTCGGAAGTTATTAGGGAAGATAAAAATTTCTTCTGAAAATATAGCTAGGGAGTGGTGGATTTATTTTCACTGGATTTATCTCCAGGCTATCTTCATTTTTGAATTTTACTTGCTTGTGCTAGGTCTGGTGGACATGAACAACACAAGTGCACTACTGTCTACAAGTAGTGTGCCTATGAAATGCTTGACATCAGTTACTGAATTGATGGACATTTCTTCAAATCCCTTATTGACCTTTATGTAGGGAACTCATTTATTACCAGGAACTAGAGATGACTCACTGGTTCAATACAAAATTAATATTGAGCTTTTTGAACATAAATTACAATTCCTATAAAGACTACAGTGGCCAAGACAGAAACAGGAATTTTGAACACTAAACTCTTAAAGAAATCAGTCAAAAGGAACAACTATCTCCACTGGACAAGCAGGAATCCACCATTTACATTTAATAATGTAGTAACAAAGCAAATGAAGCTCATTGCTAAATTATATACTAATGATGAGCAAATGATATTTCATCTGAATAAAACAACTGAAGAATTCCTAGACAGAGATTACAATAGAATTAACATGGCTAACATCATAAGCAACAGTATTAATGGGTGAACCCTAGAAACCCCCCCTATTTTTTCCGAACATGCAATTGCCAACATGAGCAATGAAATGACAACACACAGCAATCGCAAAAGGTGTATGCTCACTTACAATCAAAATACCAGTGCTGTGAAATCTATAACTAATAAATACTGGCCAATAGTTTCAGATATTTTAGAAATCAGGAATATGATAGGAGGTAAACTGAGCTTTGGCTATAAAAGATGTAACAACTTAGAAAACAGGTTATGCTACAAGAAACAACCTAGGAGTTATAACTTTTTTACAATTAATAGAACAGGAACTCATACCTGTAGTCAATGCATACACTGTGCTGATATTAATATTATTAAGAATTTTATTCATCTGGTCACTGGAAACGTGTTTTATTTAAAGGTCTATGGAAATTGTGGCACTAGAAATGTTACTTAGCTTCATGTCAATCATGCACTGCATGCTATGTTGGAAAACCAACAGAAGCTTTAAAGACAGAATAAGTAGTCATTTATCTGAAATAAAAAGGAAATTGCTACTAGTGCACTCTGTAAACATATTTTGGATAATGACACTACACATTCTTTTAAGTTACTGATTTTATCTAAATTAATAGAACCTATATGTGGTAATGATTTAATACAGCAAACTGAGCTACAGGAATTTAAATGGATTTTAAAGCTTAAGGCTCATATTTTACCAGACTTAAACAACATGGTATCTTTAAAACCTTTTTTAAAACAATTACAACAGAGGGTTTAATTAGTCATGTGACTGCTTTTTGTACTCTATATGAACTATTCTACCCTTGGTTTTATATGCCTGATGAAGCTTTCTAAGCAAAACTTTTAAAGACTTGTGTATCAAAGCTTTTCTTCTTTTTCACTCTCTCAGACTCAGTGTTTTACATTGTGTTGCCTTGGCTCCAATGATTGTCATTGTTATATTACTTTGGTGGGTTTATTTTCACTGGATTTATCACCAAACTGCATCATTGTTTTTGAATAGCCCTGAATAAATCCCTTTCTTGTTTTAATTCATGCCCTAGATAGTGGTTATGCTTTTTTTTCACTTTCTCTTCAGAAGTGGTACACTCCCAGTCTGTCAACCAGACTTGCATATCTTATAGCAAACTACTAAGTGTTTGATCCCTTATAAGTTTCCCCAACATTTTAAAAGTAGTAATCTGGCTTACACTTACCTTCTTATTAAGCTACTTAGTTCTGGAGTGAATTCACTCACAGTGTCCTTTACCTTTTTCTTGTGTTCCCTTCTTCCTGAGTAAGCATCAAGGTTTATGAGCAGCACTCACTATATTTTACATATGCATAATTATGAGGACCTGTATCATTTATTTTACCTATGGCATGCATTGTCTTACCCATGAGTAGAGGTATTTAAAAAACTTACCAAATGCATTATCTGTGAGGAATACTTACCACATATACATTCAAATGCCCCAATAAAATGATCAACCCTTCCCCTTTATACTGAGGATATAATTCAGAGCTGACCTTGCCATCCAGGTTTAGATTTTCATCTTTGCTTGCTATGTGCATCTAGCAAAGAGTACACATCTCCTTTTGATGGTACTGTTTTTATCTTTCATCTCATTCTTTCTCCGTCTTCTGCACCTCAATCTGTTTCATTATCTCAGCTGTTTCAGTTTCCTGGCATCTTATGTCCAGCTCCAGTTTTCAAAATTTGAGCTGCCCTTTGAAATGATCTATGAGCCTAATGAACTGCCCTGTTGCTGCATGCCCTGTGCCTACAGCTGTTATCAAGTTATTTCCAGATTCCATGGACTGAGATCCAACTGTACTCAAGATTGCTATCATCTTATATTTAGCATATGGGAGTTAGTTTAATTGATAGCATTTCTTTAATTCTTTATTCAGCTGTGCCAGTGACCGTTTTCCATAATAAACTGAACTTATTTTGCCTGTTTCCTAAATTGCTGTATCTAAAAAAATAAAATAACTATTGTGTAATGTTTACTCCTGTATATTTACGACAACCAGCTGAATCAAAATATCTAGTAAAAAGCATGAGAAAGGGTGTTTAACCTGAAAGCTTTGTGTTATATAAAGGTGTTCTTTGCTCAACTGTGGTGTTTTTTTACTCCTGTATATTTCCCTTGTGGCAGTAAGGATGCACACAGCTTATGGTGAAAAAAGGTTTACAAAATCCATGCCACTTCTACCAATACAGCTCAGGACTTCACCTTAAAAGGTAAGGCAAATGAGTACTGCTGCACTGGGCAATGACCAATACATGCTGCATTCAGATAAGTTATATCCTATGCATCCGGAGAACAGAGTTATGACCACTGGCTTCCACCCTCTGCACTCTGAACTCAGTACTTTGAAACAATTTCTTACCAAAAGTAACAGTAATTGTTTTACTAGTTCAAACTCATACAGAAAATAATTTCTAGAAGCATGTAATAATTGTGCTATACAAACATAATTTCCTGCATCCATGATATCATGCTGTCACAAGCAAGACGTTCTGACACTCCAGGATCACAGTTTCTGAAAACTATTAAAATAAGCTATCTGTATGCTGTATCATATTAGTTTATGGTAGCTCTATCAAAGGGCCTATATTCATAGGAGACATACCAAGTTATGCCTCATTAAATCCATGTCATTACCCTTAAGTAATCCAATAACCAGTCAGCTGTGAGCATTTAAAGTTGAAAAATAAAATACTTTTATTAAAATTATGCAACATCCACTGTCCCGGGATTTAGAAATGCAGGATCTGAGATCAGAGCCAAGCCGACATTGTTTACAATGTGTTTTCAATGAGTCCCAAGGCTCATTAACAATGTATATGGTCAGGCCAGTGTGTGTGATGATGACCTGATTGTCACAGCCACACTGGTGACCCATGGGAAGATCATATTAGACCAACCAGCTGTCAGAGTAAAATACTAGCAGCTGTTGTAAACACTGACTATGCATGAGTGTCTAGGTTAGTTGGCGCAAAACTGCACTCAGCGGTGGTAATGCTAATCTAGAGCAGAAAAAAAATAATAACAAAATGAATATATAGAGAGAGCCAAACAGGGTGGGGGAAGAGAAATACAAATACAGTGAGAACTTGCAATGATTACAGTGCCCATAATAATGTAGTTAAACATAATAATAGTATAAATCCCTTGACAAAAAAAAATACTCATATCTTTTACAATCCTGTCAGTATATTGAAATACATACTGGACCTAAGCACATGGCCATCATCAGGTGTATTCTGGCTGCTACAGGATTAATGGGCTGAACTACTCAGACCAGATAACACGTGCCAGTTGTCAGAGAAAAAGTACTGATGTCTCAGACTATTGTACATATCCTAAGGACAATGCTTCTCAGAGATAGATATTTCACTCACAGGTGAAATACACAGGAACAATTTCTATTTTATATTACAGCATGTCCACTCAAGTATTTATAATGATATTACATTTTGTTTTGCCCATGTAATGCTGCAATTTTTCAAATGAGGCAGAAAAACAAGCTAAAATATTTGTCATGACAACACAACTGTGTGTTGGGAGGATGGGGAATTGAACCCACAGTCACTATCATAATATGACAGCAGAACCTTAACATCCTAATGCATATGCCCCCTTAAACAGCAGGATACATGCACAAACACTCTAATGACATTGAGCAGTCATTCTGCTTCCTTTGAGCTGTGGCAGTAATGACAGAAGTGACAATGAAGTATGAAAGCAGCACTTTTTTTTAATTAAGCCCTACCATTGATAATACTGAAAGCAAGACATCACAAATAATGTATACTCACCCAACATTCTCTGAGATGCTTCAGTCTGCTCCTGGGAGGCTGCCTACTCCCTTTGATTGTTTCACATGCTATGGGCATAAAAAGAGTAAATTCTGTCAGGGTTGTAGATGGCATGCAGTGCCAGTTTAAAGACTGACCTAATATAACAGCTCTGCTTGTAGTACATCAGTGCTGCCTGCTACTTAGCTTCATATTCCCATCAGCCTAGGAGGTCAGGATTACGTCACCTCATGTCACTGTAATGGTGACAGCACTCTTCACCCATGCATGTTCCCCTATGCAAGCATTAGAATGACATGTGCATGAACTGCAGCTTGCACTAAACAAGTCCAGGCTTCAGTCGAATACTGTGAACCTGTATAGCCCTCCTGCAAAAGCTTCCAACTATAATACATATGCAGGAGGTAGATCTTTGTGTCCTTCTCACACCATTCCTGCACCTAAAAGGGGCAATATCCTCTCCTTCTCCAGCCATGCTATCATACCTTGAAGAATCTTTTGAAAAAGAGAGAATTGGTGCCCAAAACAGTTCTCATGTCCCATCTGCAGTATAACAATGGGGATTGATGTGCACTCCAGTTGCATGACAGATGGCAATATCAGGTATGATAATGTTATGGTCCAATGACACTTTAATATGTAAAACATGCCAGTTCACAATGATAGTGTATGCTGTTTCAAAAACACTTGTTCTACAGTTCCATGTACAGATGGTTACACATGTAATGACACTTCTCCCCCTCCCTAAATACATAGGCTGCTCATGGTTGCACAGTGCTGCCTGCAGGGACCCAGGCATGTACATGGCATCATGTAGAAATCTCCACAATGTTTAAAAGCTGTGCCAGTCATGCAAACTGAGTAATTCAGAAACAATAATGAGCTGAGCCCAAATTAACATAATCATCATGTCCTTGCAGTGAAACTCCAGGATATAAGAGCAACAGAGAGCTCAGAGCTTCATTGTGTTAAATACACCAAAAAAAAAAGAACGCTAGTAAATGAGTTTGATTCCTGCTAAGGGTGCTCTTGCTGAAATCTTTCTTTCTAAGATATCTGCTTATATAAGGTAAGTTCTACATCTTACAAATACATTTATTTCTACAATGATTGATTTTGACTTTAGTTTTCCCTGATGCATTTAAGGGATGTTAGTACTTTTATATGTGATTTCCAAAAGTAATTTAAGGGTATATTGCAAGTGCTGAATATAGTAGTCTGTAAGATTGTTAAGGTAGTTGGGAGACACACCCTTTAGCTCATATTCAGAGTACTGATAAATACTATTTTAGTTTAGTTTGCCTTGCACAAATGTTAGTAGCCATAACCTTAGTAAGAGTACTCTTGTAATGGTCATGTGTTCTTCTGTCTTTTTTTTGTGGGGGGGGGGGGAGATGCACTCAGTACATATGTATCCCTGGCATTTACTTAAAGATTGAAAATACAGATATCTAACATTCAGGCACAAATGCATCATACTATATTTTCTAGTAGCACAGTAGTAGCTTGAGGAATTTTAAGGCCCGTGCAGGAACAAGGCTGTTAATTCCATTGTTTTCCAAACAAACAGAGTTATACCTAAACAACTGAGCACACAAATAAAAAGTGATGCATCTGTTGGACCATCCACATCTACCTAGCAGTCAAAATTTACAGATGCTGAGAATGAGGTGGTACTACAGGGCCTACATCTCCATGACCAACAATTCTTTCCTGCCCATGCCTCCAACCAGCCTTACTGTGACCATGCCTTGGACTGAAATTGTCAGCAATGTCAATGTGGAGAGTGGGCAGCACCATGACTATGAAATGGTCTGCTGCAGAGACATGGATATAATCTGTATGGCCACCCTTTGAGCAGAAGCCATGACACAGGTACATATGGCAACAGGTGATGGGTCATTGACTGAACCACCTCTTACAAAGACAGTAGTGTTTCATTTCTCTCTTAGAGGCAGTATCTCCATCACAACATCTTACAGTGTGGTACTGGATGATTGGGGCAGAGCTGGGCAGGCCTCAGAGAGTTTCAACTATGAATGATCCAAGTATGTAGTTCTGTTTCATTGTATTGATAACTGCAAGCACTCCTTATCTTTTAGTCACTCTAAAGTTCATTAAATTCGTCTGACTTATCATGTACAGGTACACTGAGGAGCCAACAGGCATAACCATCTGCACAAGGTATGGCCAGGAGTATTAGTTTTTACCATGTTTATAACTGAAAATATATCACTTGCATGCATAATTCAGAAGCTGGATCATACTTACACTGGATGTTTTTTTGCTTTGTGTAGTTACAAGTGATTCTTTATCCTGCACCAGCACTGTGGAATTGCCCATGTCTGACATTGGAAGATCTGTATCATCTGATAATGACGGTGGAGGGATAGTCAGGGTGTGCAGAGTGTGTGTTTGATAGAGGGTAGTGTGACCACTGCATCCCCTACAAATACCATGGACACAGTCTCTATACCTGTGGATACCCAGGAGACATAGATCAGGGAAGTGTTCTGGCCCCAAATAAACAGAGGTCTGAATCTGTCCCTAATGGTCATGGGCAGGGAGGTCCACACAGAATAGTTGGTAATGGTGTTCACTGAAGATATGGTTACCATCCTCCCCCTGAGGTTGGAATGTATGTGGATGCAATCCAACATAAGTGCAGGGCCATTGTAGAGGCACTGGCTAGTACCACCACAGCCACAGCAGAGATAGTGAGGATGATCCAGGGTGTGCATGCTGACCTGTAAGAGTCCACTTCCCATATGTGTGATTTTTTTGTATAGACTGAATCACACACACTGGTCCATGCAATGTCTTCTCTCAGCCATCTAGCAGGGAAGCAAGGCCATCCTCACAGCCTGTCATCTGATTATACACAGATGTTACCCAACCTTGCCATGAATGTGCAAGATCCCACTGCTGTAGTGGTAGAATTTCTGCAACAACATCTGTTCTTGAGGTGTTTATCCCCAGGAGGGAGTGCCCCCATGGTCATTGCTGTCATCCTGTTGGCATATCTCCTAGCAGATATTGGTCAAGGTCACGTAGCATACCACATGTATGTGGTGTTCCAGTAGGCAGAGTCATAGTGTTGCATCCACTGCTGAGGCTGTGTTCTGCTGATGCACACAGACACACACACACACACACACACACACACACACACACACACACACACACACACACACACACACACACACACTCTCACTAACCCTGGCCCTTCACTCCATTAAACCCCTTCTGCCATTCTAGTTCAGACACTTCCCACACAAGCACTTTTTCTTTTTATACACATCAGCACTCGCACTCATACAGTTCCCTGTGAACGACATGCACTCCTGTACTCCCTTTTCACCTGTGGAAATGGTAATAACTGTGCCCTGCTCTTTGCATATTGTTTCTTGGGTTGCCTATGACTGATGCACAGACTGAGCAGCCTCTGCATGGGTAAGCTCACCATTGTATTTTTGTGTGTTTCATTTTTACTGTAGGGTATCTACCTAACTCTTGTATAGTTATGTTGTAAAGGTAAGTGCAATCTGCTGCCTCTTTTCTTGTACCACAGCATATTCTGCCCACCTCCATCTGACATTATCATCCCCTACTGCTGCCTCCTCTTCTGACTTCTTTCTGTCTCAGCTTCCACTGCCTGGTGTGCTGGGAATTGCTGACCCTGTAACAGTCCACCTTGCTGTACCAGCTTCCTAAGTATAGTATTGTGTTACACTGCACACATGGTCATTATTTTGGCACACACAACAGGATCATACTACATTGCAGCTTCAGATGAATCCAGACAGCAAAAGTGTGGCTTCAGCAGGTTAAATGCATGCTCTGTAATGTTTCTGGTTTGTGATAGTGTATGGCTGTACCTCTGGACTGTTTGATTGTGTGAATTTCTGATAGGTGTCATGAGTGAGGGTTCCAGGGCATAACTATAATCAGCAACAAGATGCCCCAAACTTTAAATTGAGGAGCAAACAACAACAAAAAAAAATGCTCTGAAGACTTAAGGTGTGTGTGTGTGTGTGTGTGTGTGTGTGTGTGTGTGTGTGTGTGTGTGTGTGTGTGTGTGTGTGTGTGTGTGTGTGTGTGTGTGTGTGTGTGTGTGTGTGCAGGTTTAGTATCAAAATGCAGAAAATCAAAACAATTTTCCACTTTTTGATAAAATTCTTTATCCGAATTTGGTAATACAGAATTACCATAATGTCGGAAATGCTAATCATGGAATTGACATTCGAACACTGGAAGTTCTAATGTCAAAATTCTGTGCTGCCAGTAATGTTTTGCAGGGAGGCAAGTCCCCCTGCACCTCCCACAACCCCTGTATATTATATATTCCAACTCTAATATCGTACTATAGTGAGGAAAAGGGTACATTTCCTGATCCCCACTCTAGTGCAATCTGCTATCAGAATGTCGATCACATATTGACAAATGCACACAACCATTCACTAATGAGAGTTCAAACATTTACGAACCAGTATTATGGAAACTGGAAAACACGCATTTGACCATCACAGTTTTGCATAAGTTCCACATTTTGACAGTAAAACTTATATATACATATGTGTGTGCATATATGTATATATATATATATATATATATATATATATATATATATATATATATATATATATATACATACACACCTGCTGCAGTTTATGCTATGCACAGAGCACTACAGCACTTCATTTCTGACCACAAATGCAATGAAGTGAGTGCCAATAATGTACAGAATATAAGGAATATTACAATGCTTCAGTTATGAATGCTGATGATGCACTGAAGGCTAAATGATATCAGCCATGTGTGTCTCTTAACACTTTGGGCCCAAGACAGCTGCCTCTTTTAACTCACCCTAGCCATGCCTCTGGGTAGTCAGGTATGGCAGATAAACCCTCTCAGCTAAATGTAAATCCCTATGTGATTCATTGCGTAGCACAATGGCTGACAAACAGAAGCCAGGAAGTTAGGGTGGGTAGCTTTACCTCCTCCAAACGACCTGTCAGTAGTGGTGTACCCCAGGGTTTAATCATTGGGCAAGGTCTCTTTGGCATTTACTTCTTATAAGTCAAAGCTAATGTTAAGGGTTTGTGGCTAACCACATTTGCAGATGACTGTAAACTTGGTGCCAACTTGATGCTATCATAAACCCCCCAGAGGACATTAATATCCTCCACAAGCCAGTCCCAAACAAATAGCTGGCATTAAATGCATTGACTAAAAATAAATCCCAAGAAGTATATAATTTATATCCTTTGGCAAGCATGACACCCCTTTCACTATCACATTGACAACACATCTCTTAAAATTGATCCATAGTTAGGGATTTGGAAACCTGTGTTGACAATGAAATGTCTTTTGACCAACATATATTCTCTGTTGTAAAGAAGCCCTTCTTCAATGCATAGCTTATAGCTAAAGATATTATGTCCAGATCCAGGGATGTAATTGTTCCACTGTGCTCTGCACGTATTACACTAATTATTGAGTATAATCCCCCTTTCGTTAGGTACATGTGCAAACACTTATCACAACTAGAATGACCACATTTTCTCACTTTTAAAAATCAAAGGTCTAAATCAGGAGTGTCCAACCCGCGGCCCGCGGGCCGCATGCGGCCCTCAGAGCTCTTCCATGCGGCCCGCGACCCTTAAATTTAAATTTAAGTTTAATTTACCTTTTTTTCCATGTGTTTACATGTCCGCGTACTTTTGCTGTTCTGCGCATGCGCCAACTTTCTTTTTTTTACGTTTTTTTCATACCAGCGTCTTTCCGCTGGTATGCGCATGCGCGAAAACACCGTTCGGGCGTTTTTTATATTACTGGTAAAAGAAAAGCTGAAGCGCGATCGTGAAGAGTGGATTTATTATTTTGTTGTGTGCACACCAACTACACTACAACATAGCAAAAGGTAAGTTAAGTATTTTGACACTGTGTCTGCTCCCTTAGTTTAGAATGGGTTAAGTCTGGAAGGTGCATTTTTGGAGTTATTTTTGTATTAGTGGCCAGTTTGAAAGGGATCTGGCTGAGTGCTGTCTGTATTTCCGAGGGTATACTTGACAATCTGTATTAGGGTCTTGTCTTTAAAGGTGGACAACATCCAGTATTAGAGACTGTAAGGGTGGCAGTGACTCATTTCATACTGAAACTAGTGTAAGCCGTTGTCCATTCTTTATTGTAGTAGTACATTGGTGTTTTTTGTTGTTAGCTCAGTTAATGAAGCATTATTATAATGTGGTATTAGTAGCGGAGTTTGCAACAATAAGGGGCAGTTAGTGTTCAATCCTAGGAATTAGTCCATTAATGGCTATGGAACAAAAGAATTGTAACTTTCAGTGTATTTTCAAATAATTGCATGCTTCAAGTGAAGGGAAGTTTATTTTTGCTCACATTGTTGTTCAATGTGCAACTGTTTTGTTTTAAATATGTCTGTTAGTGTTTGTGCTACTACAGAATTTGAAAGTAATGTTTGTAGCACAATAAATGGTCTTCTTTCTTTTGGTGCAGGTTCTACTCCCACAGCATGAGATTAATTGCTGATACTGTAGTAGTGCATTTTAAGTGGGGACTGGGATGCTGCACTCCTGAGTGTGTCTTCCTTTGTGTGAGAGACCAACTATAAACCTGTTTTTGATTTGCCATCCATGCTCAGTCTATTACAAAGATGTTTGCCAGCAGCAAACTTTTCGTGTTACAAATCTTTTTAATGTAGAAGTAATCAGATACATTTTACTTCTACACAGATGGTTCATATTGACTTATATTAGTGGATTGTAATGACAGAAGTTTGAGTAGCCTTCTATGGTTGAAATGTTCTGAAATGGATGTTTTGTTTCATTGTTACTGGAAAATGTTTAAAATTGCAAATTTAAAACACGATATAACAAGTAGTGCTGTATTATACAAGGAATATGATTTAATACAATCAGGAAGGTGAACCAAAGAACACATGCATGGTCCTAAAAATGTAGGCAAGGGCCCTATGATTTGAAAACAGCTCAAAGGTATACTTTATCCACCACTGGCGAGATGCATTTTCTTTGAATGTGAGTTTCAATGGAGTTTCAATGAATGTGAGTTTGAAGAACAGAAAAGTTTACTGTTGTTCATTCTGTTTGTTTTCATTATGAGACTATTGTTTCGTTAACAAATGGTTATCTTTTTGTGCGTTAAAATTTGAAATAAAAGTTTTAAATTACTGTAAGTCAAAATATCTGTAGTCATTGGAGAACTAAAGAAAAATAGTATGGTAACTGGGGAGACAAGGCCAAGTAATGCGGCACTGGGGTGGCTGGAGGTGTCTGCTGTGTATGTGGGGGCCTGATACCATACACTGCCTAGGGCCCATTTGACCATAATCCAACTCTGCATGTGACATCCCATTGCAAGCATATACTTCTTTCTGTTTTTCTATCCTTCTGCCTAATCCTCTCTACACCTCAATCCTTCCTGTAGACTAGAGTGAGAGCAAGAAGAATATAACATTATTCCTAAGAATTGGAGGTGGTTGTAGGCAAAATGTTGAGGGATCAGTGATGACAGGGATAAGGGCATGTTTAATTTTTTTGTGCAGCTTGACTGTAGTTGTGTTGGTATTTACAGCAAGCTAGCCTAACTACTAGTTCCAAAGTACTGCAAAATCAAACTGTAGCTTTCTAATTATTTCATGAGTTGAATTCCCATACCTAGTGACTGCGTAATGTATGTAGATGTGGTTTTCAAGTGTCAGGAAGTCATTATTAATAAATGAGAATACAATGGCTCCAAGAATGGACACTTGTGGGACTCTGCAAGAAATGTTTCCATTTACTGAGGAATCATAAGCTCCACATGTGGTGTAGGATTGATTGGATGGGTAGTTATGAAACTACTGTAAACCTCTGGAGAGAAGCTGAGTATTGTATACCTATTTAGTAATTGCCTACAACTGACTGTTTCAAAGCCTGTATCGAGGTCAAGAAGTATTGTACCAGTTATCAGACCAGACATGGTACTGTAATTGGAATGGAAGCAGTGTTTGACAGTCATTCGCAAGTGATTCTTTTCCAAGTAATTTTGCTAGTGGGCAACTGTTGGCAGTAGGGTAGAAGTCTGAGGATATTCAACCGTTAAGAGATTTTCAGTGTCAAATAGTTTCATAATTTTATTAGGTTTAATTAGTTGCTTCACACTTAGGTCCCGAGTAACACATGAGACTTGCAAGTTCATGTGTAGTTCAAACATTTAATAATTGTAGTACTACATTAACAGAGTATAACCTAGTACTAGCTTTTTATTTATTAGTACTGGTTGATAATAATTTTATCACTACTACTATTTATGATAGTTTGGATGAACTTGGGTTCTTAGTTTAAACTAGCTAAAATGTCCGTTTTTAAACGAAAATACTTTTATGTATTTTATGCATTTTGTTAATTCTAAGAAACTATTGTACTTAATTAATGTTTTTAGTACTGGATGTACTGTTAATGGATTAATTCAAAGGCTTGTACTTGTTAAATTTTTTTTACAAATAAACTAAGATGTTAGATTTAACTGTTTTTTTAAAAATTACAATGAGATATTGAATTTTAGGGCAAATATTATGCATTTATTAATTTATTTATTGTTCAAATTCACCTACAATACAGCCACATTAGTCCACATACCTGGGGTCTTGCTGTCTTGCTTTATTTTTTTTTTTTTGCTCTTGAGTTAATATGAGACCTTTTTTTTTTTTTTTTTGCTCCGCACTTGCCGTTTGCCCCCAGACCATTTCTGTTGACTCAATGCGGCCCTTGCAACTGAAAAGGTTGGACACCCCTGGTCTAAATCATAAAGACTATGCAGACCATCCCAAGGTCTTGTTCCTCTTCTCAGTCTCTCAAAGGCTACTCAGAGGTGACCTCTGCCTTGCACATAGAGCTTCAACAGACCCTATTTAGTCAGACCTATTACAAATTCACAAGTCCAGTATTGTTATAAACACCTTCTCAAGGGATCTCAATCTCTTTTGCAAAATAAATAAAATATGTTTTTGGGACAGGTATGTGTCACAGAGAATAACACTTCTATGGATCTGTCTTCCATTCCACATAAGGCAAAGTACTTCTCTTACTCTATTCAAATGTAATTTGGATGAATGGGAGAGTAAACCTAAATGCACCCCCTGTTTAGCACCCCTGCCACTTTTGGATAGGGGAAATATATAAATGTCACAACATACCTTGTTTGGACCATCTCGGGGTTATTTGTATGGAAAATATAAGGGCTAAAATCTACCATGGAAATGTAAGGCTAGACATCTTAAAATCCTCATAGGTCAACAGCCTGGTAAGTTCCTATAATCCACTGAATGCATTTATAGGGCTAATGTGTCTGAATCCCAAGGAGTATTCATATGTAAAACAAAGAGCATGAAATACATGAAAGTACAAAGATAAAAAGACTTACAATGGAGTATAAATAAGCACCTTAAATGGAAAATACTTACAGTGGCAAAATCACTGGTAACAGATATGGAGACAAAGAACGTAAATCCAATAGAAAGAACCCTTTCAAGCAAGAAAGTACACTTAAATGCTGTGTATAATGCTCTGCATCTTGTGGTGGAACTGGTTCATATTACAACTGGGCAAATAAAAGTGTGCCATCATGCATGGGAAATTACATACAACATATTAACTGAACAAATATTTGTATGTGACAAACACAATTCTTGTAGTGGGTAATGACTACAGCAGACAGCAGAGATAAGATCCCAGTGTTTATATAGAGACAAAGCGAGAGAACTTGTAAGAACAATCGAAGTATGCAATGAGAAACAAGTGAAGAGAACGTACAGGGGGAGAAGAGAAAGTGTGATAACAGAAAGGGGATAAAGGATCTAAAGTAATTTAGCTGTTGTGTAATGAGCTATATTTCCATACTTACATAGTCAGTCGCATCAGTCTGACCTGTGAAGTATATGTAAGATGGAAGGAAGCATTACTAGATGTTGCTGTGAGGTGTGTGGTTTCTATGATTACCCTTTGCCTGGGATGCAGGTATATTTGTAGTTTTGTTTAGGTAGTCATATAGTTTGCCCCCAAAACCCATGTAATCAGTATCTGATCTTATTTCTTGACAAAGGCTGTTCCAGATGGTAGGAAGAATTTTTCTAAAACTTCTTTATACAAGGCCCAGTTTGAATGATGGTATTGTTTGCCTAAGGGTGCTGTTATACTGGTTTTGCTGTGAGTATTGTGAGTGGGTTTTTTGTAGTTTAGAGCTATTTAGAGCAATGGGAGGGGAGAAATATTCATGGAGGATTTTGAAGGTGAGGTTGGACAAGAAGACAGAGGATCTGGCTAGTGGGTAACGCAGCTGACTTTTTGGAGTGAGACACATAAATGTTCATAGTGAGGGGAGATATTTATAAATCTGCATATTGCACTAGTAGTGATTATGGGTAGAAAGAATTTACTTTTGGAATTACTACATTTTTTTGCTATCACCCTTATGGCATTCAGGGTGAAGTGGTTAGAAATAGCATAGGTTGCTTTAAACTGGGCTACAACTTTTTAGTGACATTTCAATGTGATTCCTTAGGAAAAGAATAGAGTGAACTGTAAGACTTTCAAAATCCTAACTTTGGGGAGATAATTCACTTTGTATGAAAAGGAGCAACATACTAGTTCCAGATGTTTCACCAGAATAATTTTCTAGCATGTTAACCATGGGCCAAATTCACGAAGGCTTGCACGGAGTCTAAGAGTAGAGTAAGATTCCACACAGCCAATATGTCTGCCGAGCGATCCAGGAACAGCCGGCAGGGGCGTGCATGAGAGCTCCTAAGACTACCCTTGAACGGACAGTGTTATGTTATGCAAATTACCTCATTTGCTGCTGAAAGCTATGCAAATCAAGTAAATTTGCGATCCAGGAAACACTAACCTGTCCGAGTAAAAGTAGTGCTATTTGCAGAAATGTACTCCATTGGTAACGGAGTACCGTTCTGCAAATAGCAAAACGGAGCTATAACAGCTCCAAATAAAGGATGCATCCAGTTGAGGAAGCATGCCAATGGCCAAATATAAGGCCATTGGCATTTTTATCCATTGCAAAATAATAAAAAATAATTTTTTTTCCCCGATCTCCGATGTGTAAGCATAGTGCAGCACCGCGGAAATGTGCAGCGCTCTAAAAACCAGAAAAAAAAATAAAAGCCAAAAATAGGCATTTTATTACAAATATACATCTGCCATGCAGGTGAATGGCAGGCTGAACACAACATGGCTACTGAGTAGTGGTTGCTAAGGGGGGAAGCTCAGTCTGAGAGATGTAACCAAGCATTACTAGGCACTCCTATGCAAATGAGGATAAGGATAGTGAATCCCAATTTTGCCTGCCATGTGAACCATGTCCTTAGAGTGTAAGAGTAGGATTAGGGGAGTAACAGAGTAGAAAATAGGTGACATCATGAGGGGGTATGTATCAAAGTCTGTAAGCTTATTGGAGCAGAGTGGCATGTGTTTACTGTAAGTGACTCAGGACTGGAAGAGGCGTGTCTATAGTTGCCTTAACTGAAACTCAGAAACCGAAGGTGTACGCCGTGGATATCACCAAAGTTTCTTGCAAAGATGCTTACACTGTGTGCACACGTGTGTGCGCCTGTAAACCCATCTAAGCCTGTGTGCGCATGTGTGTGCACCCTTGTAAGCCTGTGTAAGACTGTCTAAGCCTGTGTGCGTGCATGTGCACCCATCTAAACCTGTGTAAGCCTGTGTAAGCCTGTGTAAGCCCGTGTAAGCCTGTGTGTGCGTGTGTGTGCATGTTTGCGCTTGTTTGCGTGTCACTGCCCCCTGTGGAAACAGAAAGGGAAAAGGAAGGAAAAGAAGTAGTAGGAAGTTAAGCAAGGAGAACTAGCAGACCTGCCAGGTGAAATCAATCAGAATCAGCCAATTACACAGGCAGTACACTAGCCCAGCCCAGCACTTAAGACTCTGCAAACAACATTCCCCCATGTTTTTCTCAGAAACACTGCAACACTGCAGTCTACAAAGAGAAGTGAAAACTTAATAAGCTCAACTGAGACAAAAAAATGTTAGGGGCTGCCATTGCTATTATAAGGCAACATGTGCAAGATGCTGAGGGTGGTGCCAATGTGAATGCAGGTGAGCAACCCACAGTGAGGATACAGAGAAGAGTGTACAGACCCAGGGTAACCTACCAGGGGCTACATGAGCTGGAGATAGTGGAGCGCTATAGAGTGGACAGAGACCTCCTGCAGCAAATTGTTGAGCTATGCAGGCCACGCCTCACACACAGAACCAACAGTGGGGAACCCATCCCAGTGGAAACCAAGGTATGTGTTGGCCTAAGAATACTAGCAACAGGTACCTCCCAGAGACCAACTGGTGATATGATGGGGATATCACAGGCATCAGCATCCAGGGTACTGCACCAGTTCCTGAATGCCATGTCAGCACATGTTGGTGATCATGTATACTTCCCCAATTCCTGTGAGGTATTGCCCAGCAATATGCATCTCTTCCAGCAAATAGCGGAATACCTTGAGGTAGTGGGTGCAATTGACTGCATGCACATACACATCAAAGCATCAGCCGGTGAGCGGGATAGGGCCTACATCAACCGCAAGGGCTTCCCCTCCATCAACTGCCAGATCATGTGCGATGCCCAGGGCATAATACTGAATGTGTGTGCTAGCTGCCCTGGAAGCTACCATGATTCCCATATCTGGCATCTGAAGCAGCTGTACCAGACATTTGCCAATGGGGACATCCCTGACGGTCACCTAGTGGGGGATGCTGGATACGCACTGGAGCCATGGCTGATGACACCCATCAGAAATGCACACACACCTGAACAAGAACTCCATAATGAGGCACATGCACAAACACAAAATGTAATCGAGGGTGTGTTTGGGATGCTCAAGTCATGGTTCCGGTGCCTGGACACATCTGGTGGAGCCTTGCAGTACTCACCAACTACATGTACCCAAATTGTCATGGTATGTGCCATGCTACACAATATGATCCTGTGAAAACAGTTGCAGCAGGAACAGCATGGGGCAGGGCCAAACAGCCCCCCACCATTGCCAAGGCCTGCACAAGCACAGCGTGACTCAGAGGAGGAACAACCTGAGCCTACCCCAGTAGGCAGAAGGAGGTGTGCCCAATATGCCTTGGCCTTGGCAAAGAGGCAACACATAGCACATACACTGGCTCAGTAGGAACCCTGGAAATGATGCCTCTCTCTGACTCACACATAAAATAAAAGGGATGCCTAACTTGACACTACCTGTTTCCAAACATGTATATTGAGTGTAGTATATGCATCCGACATAAGCAGCCCTGCAGCACCACCTGAGGCATGATTGCCATGTTTTAAGCAGTATAAATCAGTGCTAAGCAGCTTTTACTAATATTTAGTATATGTAAACAAAATTGCCTGTGCTAACTAGTGCAATGTCAGGCAATGTTGAGCAATGTTGGGCAAGGTCGGGCAAAGTTGAGCAAAGACAGGCAAACATGCTCATATTAGCTTTACTGTCCCTTAAGCAGTCTGGTCTGCCCAGCATGAAAATAAAAAGCAGTGACAGGGCTCAAGCCCAGGATACTGTGCACTATAGTCACAGTACTGAACCACTAAGCCATGATAGCATTTCAGTAGCACACATACAGCAGGACAATTGTACGGTAATGCAAACACAAAGAAATGCTGTAACATGCCCCTAAAGATGCATATGGGTAACCTCCCCCACAGGCCTATGCAGACAGAGAACATCAGGCCAGGCGGTGTGATGTGGGTTGTGTAGGCTATGAAGTTGCAATCTAATATATGTGGCATTGGACGATAAGAAGTGTAGTACAGTAGTATGCCTCAAGCCAGTACGATAGGCAACAGTACAGACTGAAATGATGTACCGTACATAGCAATGCAGGCATAGCAAATGTGTATAAGTATCAGGTGAACCCCTCATCGTATGTACACCCACAGTAACAATCAAGTGTGCCCCTGGGTAGAAATGTACAAAGAATAGCTGTCCCCCCTGTATGTAGAAATGTTGATAAGTCTATGCAAAGTGTCTCATGGAAGCCCTGCAGGCACAGCATGATCCCTGTTGATCTATAACACAAAGGTGAGGCCTGCTGTAAAAATACAACGTGATTTTCCATACACATACAGTATAAATGTCTATACTGGGCGTGCTCACACACTCCAACAAATGTAGTGGATTTCATTCAGCATCACACTGAAAGGTCATACTGGGCATGCTCACACACTTAAAAAACAAAGCAAATGTCAGGCAACAACATACTGAAAGGTCATACTGGGCATGCTCGCACACTTATGCCAAATATGGAGGTGATAATAAGGGATCTATGGACAAATGTGGATAGACATCTCTACTTCCAGAAACACGTTCACAAAGTTGCCAGAAAATCATGCTATGTGTTCACACAAACTGCCAAGGTCTGTGCATGTAGGTCAAAGGAGGTTCAAAGTACTCATCAGTCATCAGACCCGTCAGAGAGTACCACAACACACTTGTGATGAATCTGACTAGGCATGTTCAGCAGCCAGAAAGACCACTAAAGTACCCTAACAAGAGGATTACTGGCCTCAAACAGTTGCCTTATGCAACAAGACTGAATGTAACCCAATCTGTACTCTGTTGCATACTGTCTACTCAGGAGATCTCAGCCCAACCGACAGGTCCATGTCATGGCTACACTCAGATCTGTTCTGAGTTACAGCTCAATGGCAATAAATATACAGACCCAACTGATATTGCCAACATCCTGGCAGATAGGACCAGTGTTAACTGTACCCCCCTCACCCATGAAAAAGTACATCTCTATAATGGAAGACTGCAAAGTTACTGTCATCATGGCTACACAGGTAAAAAACACTCTCCAAAGCCAGTATCACAGCAGCCATGGGACCAGATAACTTCACAGGCTGTGTTCCACACAAACCACAGAACGAACAGGCACCACACTGACGTACCATGTGCAGTCATAGCCTCACCTCATGCTTTGTGCCTGTTGAATGGTGCACAGTGACAGTTATCCCACTACACAAGGGTGGAGACACCACGGACCCCAGGAACTAGTGCCCCATTAGCCTGACGAGCCTGTTTTTCAAGGCCATGGGATGTATCATCATACAACATATAAAAAATTACATTTGTAATCCCCAAACCCTGGACCACAACCATGTTGGGTTTGTAAAATGCAGATCATGTCACCTAAACCTGATAGATGACATTGAAGCAGTCAACAGAACCATCGACAAGGGTAAGGTGGTTCACACAGCCTTTGTTGATCCTGCCACGGCTTACAACACCACCCCACACTCTGGAAATATAGATAAACCCACTAAACTAGGTATAAATTGCTATGTCACAAGATGGGTTGCCAGCAGGCTTACTGACAAAACACACACTGTGAAAGTAGCAGACTCCAAGTATGACTTGGACCAATGATGAGTGCAGTACCACAAGGTCCAGTCCTGTGTCTTGTCCTGTTTAGTATCTACTTCCCTGAAGTAAACCTTAACATGGAAGGTCTGTGGCTACTGAAGTTTCCAGAGGACTGCAAACTAGAAGCCATAATTGTAAACACTAAAGATGTGGACATCCTACAAAAGGACCTCACTGAGACACATGGCTGTTGTCAAAGCCATGGGCTCTAGCTCAATGCCAAAAGGTGCATTGTCATCCCCTTTGTTAAAAACTCTGTAGCCAATAACTACAACATAGGCGGTAGTATACTTAACACTGAAAGTGTGACAAGAGACCTTGGGTCACAGGTGGACACTGGACACAACTGTGATAATCACATTCCCACAGTAGTCAGGAAACCCTGCTATGTGGCACACCTCATCACAAAATGTGTCTCATGCAGAATAGAAGAGGACATTGTTCCCCACTACTCATCACTCACTAGAACTATAATAGAGTACAACGCCACTTTTGCTATGTACCTCACAAGACAACTACAACAACTGGAAAGCCTCCAGCAATACCTCACAAAGAGCATTAGTGGCCTGAAATACATGCCATACACAGACCATCTCAAAATGCTCCATCTGTACTCCCTTGCATATCACTTACTCAGATGTGTTCACTGCCTAACATACAAAGCTATGTCAAATGCAGAGCTGTTGGACATGCTCCACTTAAAACACTCACAATCCCTCTGACCTTCGGACCCAAAACCACAAGTGAAATACAAAAGGAAGGGGTGTACCCATTTACCTTATGGATACCCACACCTTCAGGTTAGTGGCACAGCATGAGGCCTTGGAGACCATGCAAGTGCAACTAACATTGGGCAAAGCTGCTCATCAGATTGTAGCCTGCTACAGATCACCTACCTTGTCACAGGAACCTCACTTAGTATTCCTGAGAACAGTGGAAAATATAAAGGTCCTATCAAACACCATTATATGAGGTGATTACAACTACCCAAACAATGAGTGGGAGACTTACTTATGTACAACATCCTTTGCCCAATGTTTCCAAGAGTTTAAAAGCTCTAACACTCTGGAACCGCTGGTCACCATGCCCACTAGAGGTGACACCATACTGGACATGATCATCACCAACATGGGGTACCAGTGTTCCACAACAGGGATAAAACCCTCACTGGTAATATCAGATCATAAAGTAATCACACTGGACATTCACATCCCGCCCCCCCACCCAGTCAATGAAACCACCGTGAAGACATTTTCAAAAGCAAACTGCACATGTCCCAAGACAAAAGTGGAAAGTTCCAAAGCCCTCTTGCTATAGGATAATGGTATACAATCTGCCGAATCAGTTACAAGTGCATCCTATGAGCATTTACAGGGATGCATGGATGGAGACATCACAAATAAAACCAAGATGCACTCCTCCAAAAATAAGAAAACAATCTGGCGGGCATTGCCCATAAATAAGCTAGACAACAGAAGGAGGAAACGAACACCTGATAGAGCCAACTTCACTAAAGGAAAGGCATCACTGATCATTATTAGGAAGAAGCAATGATTGCTCATAAAATAATTCAAGGACACTTTCAAAAGACAAATTGCCAATGACTGTAAGAATAACAACCACAAAGCCTGCGGTAGCTATACCAGACATGTAGGTGTCAACTTCCAAATATGCTGTCAGCTACTGACAAATGGCAAGGAATACACTGAACCAACTTTCATTGCCCACATCCTGGGGGACAAGTTCAGTGTAAACTTCCCCCCATCACCCCCAAAAGGGCCTGTGTCCATAACAGAAGGATGCAGAGCCCCAGACATCATGGACATGCAGGTAAAGACAGCCCTCTCCAAAGCCAAGAACACAGCATCAATGGGACTGGATGGTGTCCCAGGCTGCATCTCACACTAGGCCCAAAAGGAACTACACCCTCACCTACATTCACTGCCCAGACTCAATCATACCACAGGGTATGTACCCAAAGAATTGCATACACTAACAGTCATCCAGCTCCATAAAGGGGGTGCCACAACAGAACCTGGAAACCATTGCCCTATATGTCTACTCAGCCTGGTCTACAAAGCTATTGAGCAAATTGTCATGAAATCCATAAACAGAGACATTGAGGACCTCCAGATACTGGTCTCTACACAACCTCACCTTGTTAAAGGCAGATCCTGCCTCCTAAACATAGTTGACTTACTTCAAACAGTTACCAAGGACATAGATGGAGGTGAAAGTAGTCCACACAGCCCACCTGGACCTCACTAAGGACTTTTTACACCATTCCCCACTCTGTCATCATGGACACGCTTACCAGCCTGAACATTAACATCTATCTCACAGGATGTGTGGCCAAGTGGCTCACAGATCAAACACACATGTTCAGAGTTGCGGGTGCCATGTCCATCTCTAAGACAGTCACAAATGGCATCCCACAGGTCTTGGTCCTGGGACCCCACCTGTTCAGTAGACACTGCTCAGAGGTACAGGCAAACATGGGAGGAGTATGGTTGAACAGATTTGCAGATGACTGCTAACTGTGGTCCATAATTGACTCTATGGCTGACACACACATCCTCCAGAAGGGGCTTACAGAGACAGATACCTGGTGTCAAAACAATGCCCCAAGAAGAATGCCAAACTCCAGTATGTATGGAGAAAGTCATGAAGGCCCTGGGGACACAGTTATATAGTAAACTCTCCTTTGATGATCACATGGCCAAAGTGTTTAGACATTCCTTCTATGTAGCCCACCCAACGTCACCTAATGTTACCCACTTTGTCTAGTCTGATTATGTCACCATCCTACAAATATACCTGGGAAAGCAGAACTCACAATAATGTGTATAGCACGTCGTGTAAATGCGTACTTTTGTAGTATCATAAACCAGTTAGGTAGGGGTGTGAATCCTGCATTTGAAAAGTGTGTGTGTGTCTGTTTGTGTGTGATCTCCTTGGAGAGGAGCAACCTTTTTGGAGAGTACTCAAACAACTTAAAAGTGGTATACTAATCTTTGTCGGGTCTGATGATTTCACCATCCTACAAATATACCTGTGGAAAAGAGAGCTCACAATAATGTGTATAGCGCATCATGTAAATGCGTACTCCTGTAGTATCATAAACCAGTTAGGTGGGGGTTTGAATCCTGCACTTGACGAGTGTGTGTGTGTCTGTGCGTGATCTCCTTGGAGAGGAACAACCTTTTTGGAGAGTACTCAAACACCTTAAAAGTGGTATACTAATCTCTGTCAGGTCTGATGATGTCACCATCCTACAAATATACCTGTGGAAAAGAAAACTCACAGTAATGTGTATGGTGTGTCATGTTAATACATACTCCTCTAGTATCATGAAGTATTTAGGTAGGGGTTTGAATCCTGCACTTGGTGATTGTGTGTGTGTGCTCTATGTGTTTGACAGTGTTGGTCAATGGGTTGTGGGTTTTGCTTTTACTACTGTATGACATATCAGTATGACACCAGTATGTGCATTGCACATGTGAGGTAGCTGTGTGGCAAATACATATACATACATGTGACCTTAATTATTGCATGTGTGGGAACCCTGCTTTCTCCAAGAACAAATCTGTCATCTTTTCAAGAGTGTGCTGCTGCTTTCCAGACCTTAGGTCACATCTGTATGCTTGTGACAAGGCCAGCCACTGCAGTGATCCCTGGCCTAGGTCAACTGTGTCACACACACTCATTATGGTTTCTATAGAATTGTGTGAGTGAGGGTTTATGGCCGAGGTATATGTCAGACCTGTTCAAACGCAGCAAGGTCTATCAATGATGGCTATTCATTATAGGTGTACAACAACCTTTGTGGATATGCATGCAGACCACTTATTGCTTATGTGATCCACCGAGGGATTTAATCATACCTTTGGAAATGTGATTATCAAAGGAGAGATGACGTACCACTTGGTTGCATGTACACATCGGTACCTGTTCTTCATGTTGGTGGCTACTACCTATGTGACACTGTGAGGATACTATGTTCCGTAAAGGTGGATGACTATGCTTTGGTTGGCTTATAGCTTTACAGCATGGGTTTGACAACAGGGATCTATCTGTGTGATACCCTTGTGGAGGATGTGTGTGTCATCTGGAGAATGCATTATAGGCCACAGTATACATTACCAGACATGGACGGACATATCCCTACTGTGATTGCTTGTACCTAAGAGAGCTATATGCCAAACAGGAGTGGTCTCAGTAATGGGTGCAGATGAATACCACTGGTTACTGGCATAGTATAGTACCTGAAGGAACCAAATGTTACTGTGTGTCCTACATCTGTGTGTCAGTTGCCAAGACATCATCTAACGATTGGTTATGGTCAGGCTGTAGAAGTTATGTATACTACCAGAATGCAAAACAATGACAGATAGTAACAGTATCACCCACAGCACAGTGTCAAACCATGTCATACACACGTGTAGTCAAGTCCCGAAGTGTGTGTAGTACAATGCATACTGGCCACCAATCAAGACTATGGAGTGTCACTGTGTAATACAGGGCATGTCACCCTGCCCATGTGTCCACTATGCATGTACATGCAGACAGTGCACCTCCACCATGTTCACAAATGTACACCTGCAAATCTGTGCCACACACATCCCACACATACTGTCCAATCTCTAACACATGCTGCCAATACTACACACATCAGCCAAGTGGCACGTGGGCGGACAATACACTATTGGAACTAACCCTGGTGTAAACATTACTACATTGACAATCATAGCTTAAATGCATCATGCCTGCTCAGCTACACCTTCAAGCATATCATTACACTCTACTGCTGACAACATGCTAACATTGCTATACTGCTATAAAGTCACCCTGTGCATCAGCACCATGGTAGCCTGTTCCTGCATCGATGTTACAGATGACAGGAGGTGGCACAGGTTTCATCATATGCATAGGGTGTGTTGTTGGTTTGCCAGAGGCCTACAGTGAGCCATACAATTGACATGTATGTGGGTGTGTGTGTGTGTGTGTGTGTGTGTGTGTGTGTGTGTGTGTGTGTGTGTGTGTGTGTGTGTGTGTGTGTGTTTGTGTAGGTGTGAGGGCCAAGAGTACTGCTATGGGCCAATGATGTAATGTGTGTGGGTATGTGGTAGCCCTAGGTGTCTTGTTTATGTGCGTGTGTGTGTCTGCATGCACACAGTTCCACCATGTGGCTGCCATATATGGGTATTTGTGGGACAGCCACAGACTGTACCTGCCAGGCTTTACAGATCACTGTCTCTGGCCACGGATACGGTACCTGTGCCTGGCAGGGGTGCTACTGACACTATCAGGTACTAAGCCTGACTGGTTACTATCCCCAGAGGTAGATGGATGTACAGTGGACCCAAGTCCCTGCTGAACTGTCCAGAGCCACGTGCACGTGGTCTTCAGGATGGTCTATGGACAGCCCACCCCCAACATTGCTGGGGCTGGTACTGGCACTACGGGAGCGGCTGTGACTTGAAGGACATCAGCGGCGACTGCCAGCTGCTGATGTTGCTGGCATACATCCACGTTGACGAATCAACCGTCCCGCACTGTTCTGACACATGGACATGACATTGCGGAGGACATGTAATGTCTTACCCCAACATCTATCAGTGACCTCAGTGTAATGATGGATGGCACCTGCTAGGTCATGGATATTGTCAATTATGGTGGTGTTATGTGCCCTTAGTCCCTGTCTGGTGCACTGTTCCATATGTGCCTGTGCCTCCATGACAGCCTGGAACATGTGTGAGATTGTAAGACCTGTGGCATGTCTGCCAGTGGCATGATGAGCAGCAGTGCTCCGACGAGAACCCCTGGACATCTGCCTATGTGGTATCCTTCCAGACATCTGGGTATGGCTGCTGTGTTGGGATGCATGTGCCATAGATACCACACTGTCCTGGCCAATGCCGGTTGTACTCTGTCCCTCATCTAAGGGCATTGGTGATGGATGTATTGGCAGTATGACTGTGTGCATGGATGGGGTGGACACTTGTGTACTGTTGATTGTTGGCCCAATGACAGACCCTGGCAAACATGCCTGTGCCTCAACACACCTATCATCATTATCACTATTATGCTCAGTGACATCAGTTTCCCTGCTGCAGTGAACCAGCCCAAAATCAGCACCTGTGAGAGGAAGACAGGAAGCACACTTTACGACCTGTACATGATGTCGGCACACATGAACACATGCACACATGAACACATGCACACAAATATATACTCACTAAAACACACACACACACACACACACACACACACACACACACACACACCACCAGCAATCCAGAACATACTCAATAGCGTGTGATGTTGGGGTACAGTATCACAAGCCAAACATTTATATCAAACGTGACAGCATGCAGGACATGTGTTGCTCAACAGCATGCAGTGTGAGTGTAGACAGCCCTTGCTAATAACAGTATACATGGCTTTGATGCATGTGTGTTTTGTTCAGTGATTGGTCTCACCCTGGAACGTAATGTGTACATGGACACTACATTGCTGTGCAAGTATTAAAAGCTCTGCAATGTCCTGTGCACCATCACTCACAGGTATACATACCATGGCTGGATGTGTATCAGTGTGTCACATAGATATCCATTTCTGATTAGAGCATCTGTGTCTTTAGCAGATAATTGTGGACACAGGTTTAGCACATGCATGCTATGTATACACACAGGATGAGTGGTGCATGTATACCTGATGGAATACCATTGCTCAACATAGCCATTGTACAGTGGTTATGGTGAGTGTAGGACATATTGTGGACAGGCCAGTGCCAGCCATGACATGGCATGCTACCACACAACTGCAACATTAAACATCACACATACACAATGGGTGTCATGTGACCTATACACTCAATAGCATTACAAGACATATGTGTGTCACTTTGTACAAATGGTGATTGCTATGCATTTTGTGTAAAGGTGCATATGCTTGCACACAAACAACATTGAGGTGCATAGCAATTAATGATATGTATAGTATTGTGGCCACTGTAACTGGATGGGGTGTAGTACCATGAGACATCATCATGCAGCATCATGTGTCACTCAAGGCTACTAATGTGTGCCAGACCAGCACATAGCATGCTGTACCTGAACTGCAGTACCATGGCTACATTCACCATTTCATAGCCAGTTGTTACATGGGTTTGTAAGGTGCCCAATAGGGGGCATTGCCTAACATGAATGTGTTATGTGTTGAAGAGTGTCGCACAGCCACATGAGAGGCCTCTACCCCTCAGGTATATTATGTGTGCTGTGTGGATGACATTTGGGATACTGGAGTGTGACCTTACAGCGGGTGTCTGAATACGCCATGTGTAGCATGTTAACATGTACTGCGTATGACACAGTTGTGTATGTTGTGTGCATGTGTATCAACTCTGCCTATCCAATGTCCACTACAGTGTTGCCAAAATTGTGTGGGATGCTCTGTGTATTGCATGTGTTTGAGGCAGCTACTCACGTTACTGAGATGTGCATAGTCTCACAGCAAACATGCACAGCATGCATTATGCGCTGGTGTGTGACGTGTACATGGCCTACACCTCACCTATGACATGCACATTTAATTAGCAATATTAAATGTAGAACACACTCACCAGCATGGGTCTGCTGCCTTGCTGTCACACCAGAGGGACCTACAAGGATATGAGACAGTTTGTCAGTGGCAACAACTGTGGCATTGCTACTGTGTGTTTGCAATCTTACAGTAGTACAACTGTTGACAGTCACAGGCCTGCAGATTATATTCCTAATTATTATTATTGCACAACACTAGGCACCACATCTTGTAACTACACAGTACACATCACACATAAGCATGATCTACAAATAGAGGTAGCAGTAGTGTACAGCTATGCCATGTTACCTGCACGCTCCATGTCAACTTGCTGGGTGGCTCCAGCCTCTATGATGATGCATGTTAGTTGTTGTTGTTGTTGGCCAGGATCCACCTGGCTCAGGAGCAGCTCCTCCACTCTGGTGAGGGGGGGATGGATGGCTACCCCACCACCTGTGGCAAGCTGTTGTCTACGGATATCAGATGCATGCTGCCAGACATGTCTAATTAAATCACTACACACTTCCTCCTTTGCTGAGCTATATGAGGGATTATGATGGTGGGCCATAACCCTGGAAGACAATGAAACAATATGTGCGAGCAAGTCAAGTGGCACACTTAACATTCTAAAGTACAGATATCAATTAACTGCCACATATAGCAACCTATTGGCTGTCAAA
The DNA here is from genome assembly GCF_019279795.1 of Protopterus annectens. Classification (NCBI taxonomy): domain Eukaryota; kingdom Metazoa; phylum Chordata; order Ceratodontiformes; family Protopteridae; genus Protopterus; species Protopterus annectens. The sequence goes on from NC_056725.1 coordinate 1,222,569,362, forward strand.
GGATACACACTTTCAATACCACATATCAGTGCTCAACCCACAACTGCCTGACAGTGCCTGGCACACTCTATATATCAAACCATGTTTTGCACAACAACAAAGATAAACCAGTATGTAAGATTATATAATAGTACATGGCAGACTGTATGCAACACAATGCACCACCTAGCCACAGGGGGTATATATCAAGCTAATGCATAACGTAACATGTAATCCATTGCAATGATTGTAAAGTCCAGTTACAGTATTACCAGTATACCACACTAGTCATTGATGGCAAACCCCTGCCTAACATATGTGCTCATTCGTTAATATAGGTGGCATACTGCTGTACTAGTATATTCATGTTGCTAGATACGCACCTATATCCTGTAACACACATATTACCAAGGCCATGGTACAGGCATACACACACACACACACACACACACACACATCAGACGTACATACCAGACACAAAGGTATGGCAACCCACATGACCTTTACCTGTGGACTATACAGTACTGTGTGTCAGTAGTTACAAGACCTTATGCCTGAGGTATGTCATCTGTGAGGACTACGGGGAACAAACAAAACAGTGGTTCCAAGACATGTGGACATACACCATACTGTGCTGTTTAGGCATACAGCTTCAGGTAGTACTACAGTTCATTCAGGGGTTGGATTCACCAGCAGTAACACTCAGTAAGCATACATGTACTGCTGTAGCCCACAATGGGACACCCCAGTCGACACCAACAGACTACGTCAGACCATCTGGCATACTGCTTTTTCTGCCTAGCAATAGCATGCACATCTTTTGCTGGGATCACAGCTAGGACACATAATACCATGACAGAAACAGTTTCCCACTTAGCTATCACACATATACAGAACTCTGACACATTCACCAACACATTCACCATCACACTCAGTCAACCTCATATAGCAATTATTGCAACAAGTACATGTGGGTGTGTATCGGTTCATAGGTAGGTTATAGGCTATTGGCCCTAGGACCTATAGATGTCTAGCCATATGCTACCCTGGCCTTTGACACACAGGTAATTTCATTTCATGTGGTCCTGTCAAGCAGAGCCATTAGAGGTGATTCCCGGGGTGTATTTCCTATCTCCCATACAATCATCAGGATTATATATGATGACTGCTAATTAGGAGCTATGTTTGCTATTGATAGGTGGTTTGTTCCAGAGTATGGGATGTCTCTGAGATAGGGATCTATCCCACCAGCATGTGCTGTTTATTGAGGTGGCAAGGTTTAGGTCCCTAGAGCGTGTAGCTCATAGGGATTGTGATCTGTTTACGTGGAGCATGTCCAACAGCTCTGGGTTTCACATAGCTTTGCATGTTAGGCAGAGGTCACCTCTGGGAAGGCGGTATGCGACACAGTCTAGCTGTGGTTTTGTGAGACGGTCTGCATAGGGCATCTGTTTGAGGCCGATATTACTCTTTGTGAGGTATGTCTGTGTCCTTTCCAGTTGCTGTAGATGTCTTGTGAGGTACATACCACATGGGGCATTGTACTCTATAATGGGTTTTTATGTGTGTGGAGTAGAGGGGAACACTGACCTATATTTCCCTGGATGACACACCTTTTGTGATGACATGTGCCACGTAGACAGATTATATGACTAGTGTGGCACTGTGACTATCAAAGGGGAGACTACTGTCCACCTGTGTCCCATGGTCTCTTATCACACCTTCGGTGTTAAGTAGGCTACCACCTATGTGGTAATTAATGGGTACTGAGTTTTTGCAAGGAGGGATGCCAATGCACTGCCAACATTGAGCTTGAGTCCATGGCTTTGTCACCAGGCATCTGTTACAGTAAATATGACCCTGTCTCTCTCTCTCTCTCTCTCTATATATATATATATATATATATATATATATATATATATATATTTATACACACACATACATATAAACATCCATTGGTGTACATATAGATGTACATATAGGCACATATAGAGTCCACCTTTCATGGTGGGAATATCAAGTATGGGAAGGTTGTGAGGTATACAGTTATATCCTAATATTGCACAGTGTTGTGCAGAATGCATTGAAGGTGTTTTCAGCCCATGTAGCTTTAGCAGGCCTCACTGGCTGCAACACTGCAAACCTGACTAATCATACCCACAGCGTTTAACCACCACATGTCATATACCAGCACTGTATGCTGTCTGGTTTGCCACACACTACAACCTACATAGAAATATACACATAACAACCTTCAACAACATATATATATATTCACCTTTCACAAACAGTTGCAATATATCCCTTGCTCTATGCACATGTACAGATGCTAAAATATCTGACACAGACAGATCTCTCTGTATGTGTGTGCCATACACACACAAGGACCACACTGTTGTAAGTCCATATACCTCACAGCTAACCTGTTGGGTCTTGCTGCAACATGAACAGGTGTCACATGTGAGCACACAGTAATATTAGAAGGTGTATATTTATATATAGCTGCAAATGCTAAATTAACATACTAGCCTGGTACAGCTGTTGCCAATGCTAAGCTACACATTAATATGACTATCATGCATTTGTTACTCTGTCACATCCATGTTTGCATAACTGTATGCACTACTCCCCCAAACAGACATTGTACACACTACTGTACAGAACACATGGATCAGATGTTTGACATTTAACGCTGAACTACATATATCACAGTCATATCCCACTGCACACAGCTACACACCGATTTCTCCATGGCAGTAGTTATGCAGGGCATCTGTGCAGAGATATGTACTGCTGCCACATATGGATGATTCAAACTATGTAGAGTACTCTTCAAAAACATCTACTACATGCCAGTAAATACATATCTGTTACATACATTTCCTTTGTATGTGTTTGTCATAGTCAGTTCCATGTGTTTTGTACACTTTGTTTTGTTTATATCCCATTTTTATTTTCAAAATATTTTTTTCAATATATTATATTTTTCAATATACTATTTTTTTCAATATATTTTTTTTCAATATATATTTTTTGCAATATATTTTTTTCAATATATTTTTTTTCAAGATATTTTTTTTCAATATATTTCTTTTTTTCAATATATTTTTTCCAATATATTTTCTTTTATATCTTGTTTTGTTTCCTGTTGCTGTTGCTGTGGTCTGTGTCGCTCTGTAACACTCTCTCTCTTTCTCTCCCCCTCTCTCTCCATACCTACAATGAAATGATTGCATGTGTGGACAGCTAGTACAGCCTGCTTTTATAGGTATCTGCACATGTGCATGTGATGGCCTCTGTACCAATTGTTGGCCACCATTTGCCAATTGCATGCAGCCTGCTGTGTGGTACTTGCAGTACTCACTGTCATAGCAACCAAATGCTATAAATTGCTAGGTCAGGTAGGTGTAGCCCTTTCAGCTTTCCAAAGTGGGGACCATGCTTGTTTGCTGTGGACACCGTTGTGTAAGTCAGAAGGTTGGTGTACTTCTTGTATCTAATGCTAGGAGTGTAGCCAGTGATTTGAATGTTGTACTCAGACCAGAATGTTGCCACTTCCAGTACACAGTTGTCAGTGTAGAATTGTACTCACCCCTACAAATGCTAACACAAGATACATGGGAGTATGTAGTTTCTTTTCTACTTATACAATTAGCTGCCATACATACGTAGTTATTGAGATGTTTTCATTTGGCACATGAACTGTTTGTGAACTGCTATACTGTGGATATTAATGTACTCACTTCTGCACAGTTTGTGTTTTATTTTGTTGACATTAGCACAGGATGCTCATGAAAACTGGACAATTCCAATACTGAGTATGCCTACCTACATCCTTGCTGGACCTTGAACACACAGGTATTTTGTACATTTGGGTCGGGATTGTCCTGCTATGATACTGTGTGGGGGTTGTAAAGTGCTCCTGTAACATTATTTACTGCTAAAATGGCTGGTTCTGTTATCACAGTCATGTAATGCAATTCCACAACAACTGCTGGTAAAGTTCCACACAACAGGTTTTGTGTTATGGCATTCCTATCTTATCTTTACATTCACTCGTTCTGATGCATGATATATATATTTCAGCAACAACCTGCTGTATATCTACTGTGGCTTAGTGGTACTTCATGCAGTCTAGTGTGTCCAAAGTCCGGGGTTTGAGACTGACATTGGTGTTTTATTTTGCTGCTGAACAGAACAAGGCCCCTCACATGCAGGGTGACTAAGGCACTTTTAAGCAGTTGTAAGTGAGTTTGCACTGGTTTGCACAATGCTTAGCAATACTTAGCTAAGTGCACACTCATGCAAACCCGCTAACTAGTGCTTACTCCCGCCAACCCCCGTGCTCATTTCTTTGAAAGAAAAGAAAATGGGGAGATAGGAAAGTGGTGAAAAAGGGGCACAAAGAGGGAAAGACAGTAGGGAAAACAGCAGGATGGGTGTAGGGAAGGTCCATAGCTGCCCATTTCTTTAACAGCAACAGCTGTGCATATACTAGTAATTTGGAGGGAAATTTGAAACCTTCCACCCCTGAGAGAGGGGTGAGGACAATGAAGTATGTTGTACTGCCAATTAAATTTCAGTTTATGTGTCCAGCGGACATGTGTGCAAAATGGGCAGCTATGTATGGGGCGTCATTTTTTTGTGGGAGCAGACTGCCCGTTTTTTTTTTTTTCAGGTGAGAGTGGAATGTGGGGTAGGGGAAGTAGGTATATTTTGGGAGGTAGGTTGGGGAGGTAAACAGACAAGACAAACAAGATGCATACAGGGCGGAATATGACACATGGGGTGGGTGAACACCATTCACGGGGAAGGATGTTTGGAAATCGCAAGCCCATGAGCCCACAGATGGCAACAGTGGAACTGAGATCCCCACCCATGGCAGTCACCACTGCATCTTCACAGCCCAGAGGGTGGCTGTGCTGAGGGCTGCATAGGAGGGGCAGGCTCACCCATGAGTTGTGCTACTCCTGCCTCGAGCTGGCGTAGAGGATCAGCGACTGAACGCTCGATCTCCCTATGCACCACATCCTGGACCGTTCGGAGGGTGATAGGTGTCCCTCCTCTGGCCACGCTTGCACGGAGGGGACGAGCCCCATCCCCTGCAGTGCTTCCACCCAAAGGGGGCACGGGACCAATGGAGGACGAGGTCCTGGGCTGGGCACCGGACCTGCTGGTGCCAGGTGCCATCGCCAGCTGAGGTGGAACAGTCGGGTCTGCTGGGACCGGCCTTCTCATGCGTTCTATGTTTAGGAGAATTTAATGACAATATGGGTTAGCAATGGCCAACAGCATTCCAATTTAGTTGTAACAGCATACAGTAGTATTCCCATTAACCCAACATACCAGAGTTCCAACAGTTGAACAGCAAGCATAACACATGCATTTATAGAACAACATTCCAACAGCATGCAGGATTGATTGGTGGCAACAGGCCACCAAGATTGTGGTATGTGAACAGGGCACATGCATCAAAGTAAATGCAGATATTTATAAACCAATAGGACATGTGTCCCAACAAATGTTATGAGATTAGACATACCCATTGAGGTGTGGAATTGCATTGTTTATGCACATACAGTAGGGTGTAAAAAGATACCTCCATTAACAATTTATATATACTTATAGTTTACACTACATTCCTGTTGACTTCAGTTATATATCCCCTACATGCATTATTACACTAGGCAATGTCCGTTAAATTGTGAAATGGGTTTTGCTAGTTCTTGATATACCTGACCTGTATCTGACATACAAACTGCCCTGGATGCAGATGTTACTCCTACATATTTATATATTTAATTTATATTTATATATCTACATATCTGGATGTGTTCAGGTGACATTATCAGGTATATGTTGACAGCCCCCTACATTTCTGGCAGCACACTGACATTTCTGGGGAACACAATAACAAGCTACTCATGTGCCAGATTAACCTGTACATGCTGGCCATAAACCAACAGTTGAGGACTGTATATATGCTTAACGGTTACTGGCACTCCCTTCATCCACTTTATATGGGCCTACCCATGTGTGGGTTGACTGCACTTAATACAACAGTACTATTTCTATAATGCAAGGGTACAACAACATATCGAAGAAAGTAACACGGACACACTCCAGGAATTATACCTTTATTAATTACATTACACACTTTTCTAGTGGCTCTCTCATTTATTTGATATATCAGTGCATGCAGAGGTCTTTTATTCAAGACATATTATAGCTTTATTAATGGGTTACAACACCTTTTCATGCTGTCTCACTTATTTTATATAACAGTACATGCAGAGAAGTTATTCAACACTTATTATACCTTTATTAATGGGTTACAACACTCTTTTTCAGGCTCTCTCACTTCTTTTATATGACAACACATGCAGAATAATTACTAACCTGCCTGGTGGCACAGCCTTAGCAGCCTGTCTGCATAGGCTTGCTGATTCACAGCACGGACACCTGCAGCTGTGAAGTAAATGAAGGGATGTTGAGACATACTTATCCATAATATAGACTACAATAACAATTCTTACATACTTCATTCCATAGCTACATACTCAGTAGTGGGGCATTTTCCATTTCATGGGCCTCCTGTATCCACTAGTTCAGTCAGTCCTCCTTCTGTCTCTTCAGGTATAAGTAGTGGTGTCTGACCTGCTCACCAATCTGAGGGACGCCTGTGGCACTGGTGAGATCATGTGCTAGACGGTTCCAGGCTTCCACTTTGTACTCAGTGCCCTGAAACTGGCCCTGCAGGAGTCTTGCATCATGATGATGGACGAGGAGCCAAACCATTACTTTTGATTCCTCAATGCCTCGATGTTGCGCTCAAAAATGAGAGCCCTCTCCAACACCAGCCATACTGTCTGCAGATGGGAGCTACAACCAGTTATGGCAATTATTCCCACCTATAGAGCTTAAATATGCCGCATTCCCCGCACTTATTTGTGATTGGCGGTTTTGAAAAATCTCAGCTAAAAGCAAACCTGCTTAACAATGGGTAAACTTCCATTGATATATATGAGTGTGTTGGAAAGGCATCCATATTTAAAGCTGTCATGGCTTAGTGGTTTAGTACTGTGATTATGGTGCACAGTATCCCGGGTTCAAGGCCTGTCATTGCTTTTTATTTTACTACTGGCCAGACCAGCTAGGAGGTGTGGCTGTGTTTAGCCAACTTTGCTCAACTTTGCCCAATGTTGCTTGACGTTGCTCTATGTTGCCCGATGTTGCCCGACATTGCCCAACGTTGTGCTAGTTAGTGGGGTGCGCAGCTCCGCGCGAACATGTTTTGTTTGCGCTAGTTGGCACGATGCGTAGCTCCGCGCAAAGCCATTGCACTAGTTAAAGCAGTGCTAAGCTATGAGCAATTATACTTAACTGTGCTTAATACTAGTAAACTTTGCTTAGCAGTGCTTCACATTGCTTAAGATACGTTACTTATGCATTTATCAGTATGCATGACCATTCCACCTTCTTATATATATAAAATATCTTTCACTACCACATAGGCCATTTCAATGCATTTTACTAAAATTTAAAAGGCAAATGTCAGGAATTCTTTTTATGCACACATTTCCTACAGAAAATAGGAAGAGGAGTGGCGGGACTCGAACCGGGAATGCCTCCTCTTTGTGCCAGGGCTCTACCACTACGCAATTGCTATTTGGCTTAATTTGCATATAAGTAGTTTATTATCCTCTTCGATGTCTACACTGCTAACTATAGCTAAGAAATGGGCAAACCTGCGCATACATGAGCAAATACGGGCAGCTATATCAGGAATAATAAAAAAAAAAAGGAAAGCTTTACATTTAAAACTTGTACAAGGATTTAGAATGTGGGGGAGTGTTGTGTTGGGTATGTAGACATTTGAGCGGACTCACTCATTTCAGTTTACACTTGCAGTTTAGGCACTTGCAGGGGCGTGGATATTTGGACTACTCGGCAGTCTGACATGCCCCCTGCACTCGTGCACACTCTGTGTTAGCCTTAGAGTTGAGTCAGCGCACCCTCATGAATATGCATGACGCGCTGACATCATACTCTTAGACTGCAGTTTCCAAGTAAGACTTAGTTAGTCTTACGCGGAGGATTAGTGAATCCTGGCCCATGTCTTAATAATGTATTTCACAGTCTTCAGGTAAAGACATTACTGTAACACTGAAATGTCTTGCCCATCACCAACTTGGCAGTACTGTCTGGTAGCAAACTTTACCAACTTGGATAACATATGATTTCATTTATATTTATTTTTTTTCCAATAATTTTTATTTTTCATTTTCTATTAATAGGAGTCATATAACAAACATAACTGACAAGCATGACCAAAATATAGTGTTATCCATTGAGATTCATACCATAAGATATAGATCAATCAACAAAATTATCTACACTATATACATAGATGCTTTCACAGTTGAGTCATTTAGATATAACAACAGTACATATATTTGTAAATCAAAACCATAAAATATTTTGAGTGGTTAATCATATGTGTCGTTCCAAATCCCATTATGGTATATTTCTAAGTGTCTCTGTGGCTGCTCATGCTAGTATAATGTTATAGGCTTGTTCCCATATTTCCCTACATCTTGCATTTTTGTCTTTTTTATCCATTACTATTTTGTGAGCCAATAGATGTTTTATGGCTAGCTGTCTGAATCCCTCCCAAGAGATACTACTTGAGTCAAGCCACTTAAACGCTAAATATAATTTCATTAGGAGAAAATTGTGACCAGTGTGGTGGCTTGTTTCATTGGAATGTTGGGTGGGAGAATGTGTAGTATAGTAAATTCCTATTTTAGTGTAGATGTCTGATAAATTACAATTACAAAAATAGGCTAAGAGAATTCCAAAGTTTGTAGACAAATTTGCAGCTCCAAAATATGTGAAGTAAGTCAGCTGTTTGATCTTTACTGTGTGGACAGAATGGTGATCTCAATTCATTAAGTTTATGTAAGAATGTTTGTTTGTGTCGTTCGGCTTTTCCCGGTTAGGGGTCACCACAGCGGAACACCGGTCCGCTAATGATTGGCAGTAGAGTTTTACATGCTGAGTTGCCAGCCCTGATGCACAACCTTCAAGAAAGGTATGCCCATTCACGCATGTCTACACACGGAAGACGCTCTAGCTGAGAATCGAACAGGACAATGTCTTACTGTGAGGCGACAATGCTACCGCAGCACCACCACTGCAGTATTAAGTTTATGTAAGAATACAGGTGTGAAATATGTGTTCCCAAATGAACTTTGCAAGCAAGGTGTGGATCTGTTTAAAAAAATTGTTGTGTATAATTAACTGTGATGTCATAAATATATATAACAATCTGGGTAGAATAGTCATTTTAATTACTGAAACTTTAGCCAGGAATGGTAGTTTTAGATTACTCCATCTTTTGCAGTCTTGTGTAATGTTTTGCCATTATAGGGTTGTGTTATTTTGGTAATGATCCTTGTTATTTTGGGAAAAAGTGACACCCAGATATTTAATTTCGTCTTTAGTTTTAATTTTGCCTAATAGTGATAAAAGTGAAAAAAAGTTTGGGTGGTTTTAAGGGGAAGATATTGGTTTTGTTAAGGTTTAATTGGTTGTTAGACATAGTTGAGAAGTGTTCAATTGCAGCTAATGTTTTATTTATATCTGAGTTTGGTGTAGTGCAGTAAATGTTCAAATCGCCCACAAAGGCGGAGAAAAAGATTTTGAGGCTGTAAATTACTGGAGGATTATGATATGTATTTTGTTTACTGGTTAAGAAGAGTGTTTCTAGATATAGATTAAAAAGAAGGGGTGATAGCAGGCATCCTTGCCTAGTTCTATTTTTTATTGGAATTCTATTTGACCAAGTTTTGTTTATGTATAGGAATGTATATGGGTTACTATAGAGTATTTGTATAATCTGAATGAAGTTGTTGGATATATTAAAGTACAGTAGTGTTTGAAGAAAAATTCTATACTGACCCTGACAAAGGCTTTGTGAGCGTCAATAACTAATGCATATATATTTGTGTTGTTTCGGTCAGCATAAGATATCAATGCATTTAATGTCAGTGTATTGTCACTGGTCTGCCTAAGTGGTGTAAATCTAGGTTGTTTGAGAGAGATGACTTTCTCTATCAGATTTTTCAGTCTATTTGCAAGAATTGTAGTTAATAATTTTGTATCTATATTTAGAAGGGAGATCGGTCTATAACTGTCGGGGTTTTTCGGGTCAGCTTGTTCTGTTAGTATAAATATGGTTTTGGAGGTATTGAAGTTTTTTTAATTTATTTTATTATTTATTATGTAGTTAAATATATAAAATAAAATTCTGGCTATCAAGGGGGTAAAAGTTTTATAGAATTAAGAGGTGAGTCCATCCGGATCTGGAGCCTTGTGTGCTTTCAAATGTTTGATTGTTGTGATTATTTCATTAGTTAATATAGGTTCACTTAGTTTCTTTTGGGCGGCACAGTGGTGCAGCGGTTAACATTGTCGCCTCACAACAAGAGGTTCTCCGGTTCGATTCTTGGCTGGGGTGCCTTCTGTGTGGAGTTTGCATGTTCTCCCTGTGTTCGCGTGGGTTTCCTCCCACATTCCAAAGGCATGCATCTGGAGCATTTCTCCCTGGGCCTCCGCTGAAAACAGGCTTTGTGGAACCTAGTCGGACATTCCCGGTCAACAAATGTTAAATAAATAAAAAATAAATTTTTGTTGGTCTAGGTCTAGTTTCGGAAATCTCAGATTTTGAAGAAAGCGGGTTCTATCTTCCTTTGAAGCTTGTAGTGTTTGTTCTCCATAAATCTGAGAGTATATTTGTTCAAAAATTTTAACAATGTCCTCATTTTTTTGTATAGTGTTTGTCCTTATAGTTAACTTCTGGTATTCTAGAGGCAGTTTTAAACTGGGCTATATTTCTGGCCAAAGCACAAGATGGCAATTGAGCTTCTTCTGCATAGTTGGCTAACATTCTGGTTTCATAAAAAGATAGGTTTCTAGTATGCAATAAATATAAATCTCTTTGTAATTTTAAAAGGTTTGTCTCTGTTTGACTCTTACGATTAATTAATAGATCTTTTTCAAGAAGCTCTATCTTCCTTTTCAAGTCTTGTTCCGCTTCCAGTTGGGGTTTTTTATAGTGTGCTGCTCTTTTAATGACTATTCCCCTAATTTGTATGTTTTGTTTGCAGCCCATTCTATATCCATTGGCATTCTGGAGTTAGCAATGTTTGTAAGGGATGCTTTTAATATTGATTATATGTCTTCTATTACTTCCATTTTGGTAAGCAAATTAGGGTTTGGTAACCAGTTGTAGCCCCTATTCACCATATATGTTTTTTTGTCCCAATTAATATTAAGCATAATTTTAGAATGATCTGAAAAGAATCTGGTATGGATAATTATTGTTGGGTCTATGTTAATAAATATGTCTGTGATTAAGAAGAAATCTATCCTCAATCACATTTTGTGGCATTGTGAGTAAAATGTAAATTTTTCAGTTTTGTTGTCACTAGCTCCATATTTAAAAGGGTCATATAGCTTGAAGTCGTGTTTGAATTCATTTACAGCTAAGGAAGCTTGTTCATTATATGCTTTGATCGGACTGGATTTGTCCTTGTCTGGGTTTTGACATGTGTTCCAGTCACCCCCAATCACCAGATAGTGATCTTTAAATTGGTTTAGTATAGTGATGTAAAGAAGAGATGTTGGTTGTTGCAGGGTACATATACATTAACTACCATTAAGGGTTTTGGAAGTGTAGGGCTCGTAAAAGTTATATAGCACCATCTTCCCTCCTTGTCTGCTTTGGTTTTGAGTATTTTTTCCTGGAATTGGTTCTTAATTATTATAGCTATACCTGCACTGTTCATTTTACCCTCCGAAGCTATAATTTGTCATATCCATTTTCCCTTGCTAATTTCTGTCCATTGTTCAGTAGTGAGGTGTGTTTCTTGTATTAATATGTTGGCTTTAGCTTGCAATGTAAGATATAAGAACAGCTTCCTTTTCTACTTATTTTGGAGCCCTTTAATGTTCCACAAGTCAAATTCCTACATTTATGAGCTGGGGATATTTGTAATATGTGCCTCGTGTGATGGTTTCGGTTTGTGGTCTTTGTATGTGTTGTTGTGTGATAAATTTGGAAAGCATCTTACTATTCCCGTCCATACTCTGTGCCTAACCACTATGCCCTTGGACCAGCAATAAAACAAGGGACAGAATGATGGTTCAGTGCAGAGTTTACTTCTCAATTTGATTTCAGATTGTGTTATCTCTTTATATGAATATATAATATATGTTACCACCCCCTACATAACTATTTACAATGTGGATAAAGCTAAGCAGACTAGTTCCCTAGAAAAGCACTACTGGCAATGTCCTAAGCTCTTCCAACAAAACATTTATACAATCATGTTAATACAGTTAAGATGTACAACCTTTATGGATAATAACTTGTAACTGATTTCTACTTTAAATATGTTTCTAATAAGATAATACTATACATTTATATGGTGACATATCAGGTTCTAAAATATATAATTCTTAGATAGAGGTCAAGCTTATTAATACTACATTTACTTACTTTGTACTACTCTTTCCCCTGGATTATTTAGGTCTTTTAGACCATTCTATGAGCCTTTAAAAAGTCTCAAAACAGTGGTCTATGGTCAGTGGTAAGAGGGAAGATTAAAAAAAAAACAAAAAAACAAAAACAAAAAAAAAAAGGGACATCCAAGCCAGACAGGATTTGAAATACAGCTTACATATTTGTCTGAATATATTCTCTGCAGACTATTAACTAATACTTGAGTGAACTATAGGTTTAACTTCCACAATACCCTTAATATTTATACAGTTTATATATCAAGCACCTTTTGTTTTTCCCCCTTGACATTCAGCAGCAGTCTCAACAGATATATTAAGCTAGTCTTGTCTGCCATTCAAAACCTGGCTTTTGTCTCTGGATTAATGTCAGTGTATATACATATTTGAAAAAGGTTCAGTACAACACTACCTTGGATCTTGTAATATTTAGGTTGTAGTTTGCTGGTCAGCTTTCATTTGCATAGCTGTTTCTTGATTTATGAAGTCGCATTTCATTATTCTGAGACAGGATATTTAAAATTGAACTCTGTGTCTTCTTAGCAACTGTTCCAGCCACTTCTTGGAGCCCTCAAGATCATAGGGGGAATGAATTGAGCAGCCAAAGTCCCAGGAAGTAGCGCCTTCTTGAAAGTCGCGCTTTGGAAACATTGTTCTTTTTTTTATTTATTTAACATTTGTTTACTAGGAAAGTCCAACTTGAAACAAGTCAATTTTCAGCAGAGGCCCAGGGAGAAACATTCCAGATGCATGTCTTTGTAATGTGGGGAGGAAACTGGAATACCTGGAGGAAACACATACGAATGCAGGAAGGACATACAGACTCTGCACAGAAGGCACCCCAGCCAAGAATTGAACTGGAGAACCTCTTGCTGTGAAGCAACAACTCAAACTGCTGAACCACTGCGCTGTCCTAAATATGTGCCCGAGTACATAAGATGTTGAGGTCTAAACTGGATATACACAGAAGAAAGTTTAAAAGATGTGCACAGCAAAGAGGCACTTACAAATAATCTCTATATTCTATTTCTCTCTTGCTTTTATCCATGATGGAGGTGTGTTGAATGAAGAAAGTCCTAGAAACAGTTCAGTCATGCTTTCCAGAGTTCTCATTTCTTGTTAAATAATGTTCTGGATTATTCTCTTTCCATTTGGGGAAGTGGTCCTCATTTTTATTATAATATATAAATTGTATATTGTTCAAAAACATTGCTGGAAAAGAGTCAATAAATAGAACTTACTTATTTCAAATGAAAATGAAAAAAAATAATGCTTAATGAATGCTTTATTCATACTGTTTCTTCAATCACTGTTATATCTTGATTAATAAATGGCTATTATGAGGTAGTATGCATTATGAAGAGAAATATTCTGCTTGAAGAACATTTGGTATTTTCCATTAAAACTGGTTTGGAGCCCTCCCCACCTAAATTAGCTCAGCATCCATCAACACTACATCTGAGAGAATTTTTCCAGCTACTAAATTAACAGCACTAATTTTACTCCTTCTGCTATTTTAGCTGGATGTCAGATTTCTTATTAAAGATATTAAATCATTTTAAAGTATTCATGTTCAGTATGTAATACTGTCACTTTTATTGGCAATGTGGTATAAAAACTCACATAATTCAACATTTGCAAATCAACCTAAGGAGATAAAAACAAAATTTGGTGTCAGTTACCAGTCTGATACCAGATAATCTGAAACAGAGTCTTAGTGGGATTAATTATTTCTTAATTGCTAATGCCATTACAAATGAAGGCATGAAAAGAAAACAAGCCGTACTTACTTGTGCTTAAGATACAAACAACACAGTTTAACAAAAAGCCTCATAATGCATACCAAACCAAGTGAAAATACATGCATGCACATGGCAAACATGTTGCAGGATCATTTTAATCCTAATCCAAGTAAGACTTTGGAGGCAGAAAATGTATAGTCTCGTAATAGACGATTTACAGAGTCTGTGTCAGAATATGTAACTGGTTTAAGAAAATTAGTCCAGTTCTGTAATTATGCAGAGAAATTGTATCAAATGTTGAAAGCAAACCATATGCAAAATAAATTATAAAGTATACAAAGAAGATTATCTGAATGTAACCTGACATTTGAACGTGCTTTAAGTATTGCTTTAAACTGAATGCAGCAAATAAAACTGCAGATGGTTCACAAGTGGAAGAGTTGGCATTACTATTTAGCAAAATAAAACAGAGCACAGAACAGGACATGATCCAAACAGTCTGCAATAAAGCTTTAGCTTATTAATGGAGTATGGGTAAACAGCACACAGCCTCGCAGTGTAAATTAAACAAAGAAAAAAGTTAGATTTTTGGTACAATTAGATTTTAGCAAGCATATGCAGTACTTAAAAATTAATATTTTTTAAGGGTTCCTATTACCCGATCGAATGTTTAGTTTAGTGAATACCTAAACTTTGATCTGGTAATACCAAAAGCAAAAAACAACACGAATGGCCGATTTAACACATGGAAAGAATTCCCTTAGCTGTTATGCAGATTTTGTCCCTTTCCCCACTGTAGAGTGATCTTGAAGTCGGTATATTTAGTTAGGTGGGGTGTGGGAGGAGAAGCCACCCCCACTTCATTTTGGTTTAATTTTTTTTTTTTTGTGGCCGAGGGAATTCATTCCCTGTGCTAAATTGGCTATTCGTTGTTTTAATTTTCGATATTACCAGATCAGCATTTAGGTATTCACTAACCTAAATGTTTGGTTGGGTAATATAGATGCACTTTTTAAAATGCTTGTGTTAAAAGAGCTAAAAGGGATCTTAGGAATGACTGTACACATATTTTCCTAAGAAGGAAAACAAATATTTCAAAGAAAACATTTTATCTAATCTGTACATTTTTGTTCCATCGTGTGCAAAGCTGAAGATTACAAAAAACTTTCATAAAAACACAATAAAAAGAAGAATTTTGAATTAGATACCAGAAGTAGAATAACCATAATGATTAAACAGAACTTTAGAAATCTAAGTAACACAGTTTCACAACCTACTGATTTTAAATTGAAACTTTAGAGATCACATAAAATAGAAAGAGCTGCTGATGTGAAAGTGGATTATAAAGAACACAAAGAAACATTACCTCTGAAACAGAGTACTGTAATCATACCTCTCACCTGAACTGAATTTCACATAATGTCCAGATTTTTGCCTCATATTTTTGGTGTCTTCCTCTTAAAATTTTTGGTTTTCTGGCAGATCATGAAAGATTGCAGTCGTTAAATAATGACAAACATTTGGGTTTCAGTCATATCCTTCAGAAAATGCATGCTAATACAAAACCTGGTACTCTAGCAACTTTATAAGTTTATACGAGCAATATATAAAATGTGTCTTTGATCTGGGGCTTTTGTCCCACCATTATGTTTGGCTTTGTTCAGATTTTTTGTGGAAAGGTTTAAAGATATGTGTGCAATACAATTACATTAACAACCCACAAACCAGGAAAAACAATGGAGGGAACGATGTTTTTGTTAAAATCATCCACCAAAATATTTAAACATCACTGACAAAAAATCCAGAATGACCATGAAGCTTAGCTATCTGCTCCATAGGGAAGTCTAAAAACCTATGCATGGAGGCAGCCTACCTCCCCCACCTCTCCACCAACAAATACAAATTCCAAAATATTATAAAACAAATGAACTGCATAGCAAAAACATCCCATAATCATTGTAAAAGACTCAAATCTAATATTACTCAGTCCACTTAAAACTGAAACAAAGTAAGTACTTAATAACGTGGTACTGAACTAAGTTGTCAGTAAACTCTCGAAACCAAAACTGGTGGTCTTTTGTTTCTCAAAATTTCCTTTTAGATCTCCTGATAATGAACATCCATCGCCACTGTAAATTTCCTACTCCCCACTGTCAGCAACCAGTTCCCCAATACATTCTCTGTCATATCTGTTACATATAAAGTAATTCCATCTACAGTGACCTTACATTTAAAATACCAAAGCAACATATATAACCTAAAATATCACCTTAGACTACTCCCCATTTCTACAGTTTCCTGATTCCTAACCAGCATCCAATTTATTAACCTCTTCTCTGCAACACTTGCAAGGCAAATTCTACTCCCTAGCCAGAAGGTCCTAAAAATGGAACATAATAACTGCTTCACATTAGAGCACAAAGTACTTCCAAAACTAAGAGATGAGGCATGGACTCCAAGGTCATCTAAACTCTCATGTGACAAGGACAGGTCTGTATATCTCAACAAACTTGCCAAAAATGGTTAGATGACACAAATTCCTTACTATCAGATCTCAACAAACAGCTGAAATAAGAAGTCCAAACAATTTTGTAGATAGGCGAATCTTATTACTGGACATTAGTGTAAAAATATCCAACCCTCTCACAGTTTTTATTTCCATGAAAAGTGAATCTGCTTTCTATGATGTCCTTACCCCTTTGCATCATTTTACTCATATAAGCTAACCCTAACTATATCCCTAATCCCAGCCCTAGACATTGCAATACTAAAAAACGATTTGCTAATTGTACCACTAAAGAAGACACACAAATAGTTCAGACACAGTAGCACACATGTACAACACATAACCTAACTCCTTCCTTAGTCTTTACTCTAATCCTAACCAGTAAACACTTGCAGCCACAATCTTACCCCCACTGACCAGTAACTCTTGTACATTTTTGCATGAAAAGCAATGCACAACAGTGATCCTTTCAGTAACTCCTACACCAGACCACTAGTGTATTTGACAATTTGTGAAAGGAAAAACAGTTGCCAAGATTCTGTATATTCAGCAGAATGCATGCAAGACCCAAAATTCATACACTTGGGAGAGCATGCAAAGCCCACACAGACAGTGACCGGACGTCAGAACTGAACCTCAGACCCTAAAGTTCTGAAGCAATGATCTTACCACTGAGTTATCTTGCTGCCTGGAATATGATGGTCTGTTCCTGGAATGATGGAAGGGTCTTAACAGACATTTGTTTAAAGTGGATAGATGCATATGCCATGAACTCATGCAGCCTTTAAAAAAATTAAAACAGTTTTAGTACACAATGTATTTTTGACATAGCAGTGTCTGACAATGGATCATGTTTTCACCAGTGTCAGATATATAAACTTTATGAAAAGAAATGGAATTCATCATGTAATTACTGCACCAATTCGTACTTTACTTAATGCCATGGGAGAGAGAGCTATACAGAAATTGAAGGAAGGGATGAAGAAAATGAATCTGACTCAGTGGAAGCAAGACTGTCATGGTTCTTCCTTAGTTACAGAATTACCTCTCAGATGGTGATGGTTTTATAGCCTCTATACTTAGTCATGTACACTGAGACTCGCATTTTATTTGTTTTTGTCAGATCTAAAAGCAAAATTACAAAGGAAATAGTGGGGTTATAAGCAAACTTTTGATAAAAAAACAAAGTGGAGAAGTTCTATACTTGGATATGAAGTTTAAGTGAGAAATTATAGGCATCTACGGTTTACTGGATTCCTGCCACAACTTAAATTTGGTCATGATCATTTGTAATGGTTTGTCTGTGAAATGAAAAGTGAACCGAAACTGGTGAAATATATGTGTATATACATACATATATATAAATGATAGATGTAGCTATATACATATATATATATATATATATATATATATATATATATATATATATAGATAGATATATTAACCAACTACATTTCTGCTTGTATGTATATATTCTGTATATATTACTGTAATCACTAACTGTAACACTGTATCTACTTTTTCACCAATTAATGTTTAATATGTTCTTGTCAGAGCTTTTCTCCCCGAACTTCCACTGAAAATGGGCTCTTTTAGGCCCAGTGGACTTTCCCTGTAAACAAATGCAATAAATAGATAAAAATCAATACATAAATACACACACACACACACACACACACACACACACACATATATATATATATATATATATATATATATATAAATATATATTACACACACACACACACACATATATATATATATATATATATATATATATATATATATATATATATATATATATATAAATATATATTACACACACATATATATATATATATATATATATATATATATATATATATATACACACATATATATGGAGCCCTATCAGATGATAGAAACCTCATATGACTGAAACTCATTTGACTGAGACCATAAGACTGAAATTTCAAAATACTGAAAAATCACTTAACTGAAACCCATAACACTGAAATCTTACAATGCTAAATTTCAACATACTGAATTGTAAAGTGGACGATATAAAACCAGAATAGGTGGGGGGCTACGCCCCCTCACCCCCCCCATTGTGGTAGTGTGTGTGTGTGTGTGTGTGTGTGTGTGTGTGTGTGTGTGTGTATATATATGTATGTATATATATATATATATATATATATATATATATATATATATATATATATATATGGGTCTACTTTAGATACCCGAAATTGCACTTTCCCGACACCAAATTTACTGAGACTAAATGTCCGAAATCGCCATTTACCGAAAGTGTCAATTACCGACTATCGTAATCCTGACAGCTGCAGTGAATAATTGTAGTTACGTACTTGATATTGTAAATTACTATATAAATTATTCCTATGTTTACAGCAACATATCCTAGCAAGCCGTAATGATGGCGGATTTATCGGAAGTTGGACCGGGAATTGTGGGAAACATATACAAACCGATTACTTCTCAACGAAGTAAACCTATGTTAGAACTTGATGGCTATCTGTACCATTTGGAAAGAAGCAGAGGAAATAGACAATACTGGGGATGTAAAGACAAGAAGTGTTGCAAATGTAAAGGTAGAGCTATTACTGTGCTAGTTACGGAAGGTGAGCAACTTGTAAAGTCTGTGTCACATCATCATTCCGCTGATCCTGCGGAGTTGCAGCGTTACAAACTTAGCAGTGAAATAAAAGTAAGGGCAAAGTATAGCAGAGATAATCCTTGTGCTATAGTGGATATTGCAATGGCCTCAACTTCTCTAGAAGCAGTGCAAAGTATACCTAGTAGAAAGTCACTTTTGCAAAGTATTGGCAGGGTACGTAGGAAAGAAAATGTTTTTGAGAGAAACGGAGAAGTGAATCTTATGAATGTCAATAGCTTTCATTATCTGTTAAAGTCCGGTGCTTTCATTTCAAAACGTTTGGCTGATAAAAGTACTGATAGTGTAGTATACGTGTTTAGTACTGCAAACAATCTGTTTGACATGAGTAACGCTACTATTTGGTAAATGGACGGTACATTTTTCAGTAAAGGAGTAAGTTGTCGACAGCTTTATAGCATTCATGGACTTGTTAAATGCGGCAGTCACAGCAAAGTTGTACCACTAGTTTATGTGTTAATGAGTAGAAAGTCTTTGAAATGCTACAATTTTTTATGGCATTCTGTTTTTCATTTACTCACCAGTAATGGTTTAGAGGCTAATGTGCAATTTATATTATGTGACTTTGAAGTGGCTGCAATCAAAAGTATTAGACTTAATATTTCAGGAGCTAAATGTAAAGGTTGTCAATTTCATTTTGGCCAGAATATTTGGCGAAAGGTGCAGTCTTTGGGACTAACTAGATTATATAATACAGATGCAACATTTCAACTGAATGTAAAATCGCTAGTGTCACTAGCATTTCTACAAGAATCTGAAGTACAAGCTACATTTGAAGAGTTACAAGTGTGTTTTCCACCTGAAGGACGTGAACTCTTAAAATATTTCTCTGATTGGTATATTCACGGCAGACTCCGAAAGTTTGCAACTAGGATGAGAAGCTCAATAAGATTTCCACCTTTATTTCCCGTTTCCTTTTGGAATATATCTGAATTGAATGACTTAAATTTACCACGGACTCAGAACTCTGTTGAAGCCTGGCATAGGCGATTGAAATGCTTACTAGGGTCTAGAAATGTTGATTTACACGTACTTATGCATGCGTTATCAAAAGAGCAAAATAGAGTAGATGAATTACGTGTGAGAATTTCAACTGGGTTTCCACCGTCCCCTAAAAAACAGAAATTAATGAAGCGTCATGAACAATTTGCTACTGTTCTACAGAATAGACGAGAATACAGTGCTATGGAGTTTGTAAACAGTGTTGCTAGACTGTTAAAACTGTAAAAGATTTATTTTGGTTACATTGTATACATTATATATTAGTTTACATTACTACGAGAGATATTAATTAGAAAACCCGACAAGTTACTTTCAGCAGTTACAGTTGAACTTTGCGAAATGGAGGCATATCTACAGCACTATGTTATACGTCCAGCTGGGACTTTGAAGATATTTCCTTTTGTAATTAAAGTATTATATTCAATGTTATTATTTGTGAGCACTATCACGAAATGTAAGACTTAGTTCAGGAGATTTTCTTTTCAACTTGGACAAGTTGTTTTCACTAACGTGTTTTTAGTGGTTTGCTGTTTATTTCTATATACAATTTGAACACCGAAGAATAGTGATTTACGTTGGTGTCGGTGAATTAATGGTCGGGCAAATTGTTTGTCGGACAAAACAGTTGTCGGTGATTTCGGGTCGGTTAAGTTGGTGTCGGTGAAGTAAGCGTTCAGGAATGTAAAGTAGACCCATATATATATATATATATATATATATATATATATATATATATATATATATATATATTGGTGTAGGGTACTGGACCAACTGTGTACCTACACTGGCACACAGAATCCTGATGTGAAAACATCAAAAGCAGAGATGCTGACACATTCTGTGCATGCTTTGGGGATTACCTCAGAGTGGGGCAAACCAACTACAAGAGTTTTTGCAGGGGAAGGCAAACCCACTGCACCTCCCCATGTCGAGGCCTGCACTCCAACACCACCCCTCTACTAATTATACATACTTACTCCAAGATTGCACAATACCCAGGAAAAGGAAAATTCTCTTACATCTCACACACCTGTCGATCATCTGTGTGTGTCAATCAAATGGTGTAGATCAAGCATTTCTATTTGAAGTCAAGTGCAGTGCCCTACACCCATGTACATGTGTGTGTGTGTGTGTGTGTGTGTGTGTGTGTGTGTGTGTGTGTGTGTGTGTGTGTGTGTGTGTGTGTGTAGTGCCAGTGCCCTACACCTATATACATATATATGTGTGTGTGTATATATATTGTGCATATGTTTGTAACAATATTGCCCCTTTCATACAGTGTATGACAGTGCCCATTTATGAATGTCTGTACTAGAATGCAATGCAAGTATTGTTCTGTTGGGGCAGCTGAGTGTGAGATGCTGAAGGGTAAACTTCATTTGTGTTGTGCTGACATATTGCTTGTAATACAGTTACCTGCTTACTGAAACTATTTCTAAGGTAAACCTCACTAGAAGCAGTCTGTATTGCATAGCACCACCTGACATGATGTCAGAAATGGAATATTCTCAATAGAAGGAAATGGAAAACACCTTCACAGGTTACAAAACCATATGTCACTGCACCAAGTGAACAGAAAATATTCAGAGAGTCACCATTGCTGAAAACTGCAATGTTATCCTGCAAAGTTTTGGTTTTAGCAAATTTAAAATGATTATTACTAAGTATTAAATTTCTTCTGCCATGATGAGGTTTAACTTTCCTGACACATTTGACATCTTGAAAACATTTTGTTGGTCTGCCTAGATTAAGAGACTCATACAATTACGCATAGCAACATAAATTCGTAAGGAATCAGAAGAACTCCAGATAAACATGCTTTGGTATTCCATGATCAGAGAAGGTGAGACAATATACAGCTCTTCTCCACTTACAAGAGGCTAGACTATGCCATACAAGTTCATAGGTTCATAGGTTCATACTAGGCTATCTGCCCTAGGGCATTTATAAGCCTAGCCAGAGTGTGTTTGGCTTTCGCCACCCATTTTAAATGAATTTTGCTATGCCCTTTTTCGAGGTTAGTATACTGTGCCTCTGTCTAACAGTGACACAGAAGTGATACCCGGGGTAAACCTACTATCTCCCATCCACTCATCAAGATTCCTCTTGAAGAGAGTCAATGAGGGACTCTGCCTAACCTGGACTGGGATTTTATTACAGAGTGAAGGGAGCCCCTGGGTTATGAATCTGTCCCTCCAGCATGTCCTATTTATTTCAGTGCTGAGGTTCAAGTCTCTTGAGCATGTAGCTCGATGGGATTTGGATTTTCTGAGGTGCAGCATGTCCATTAATTTTGGTTTGGACATGGCTTTATATGTCAGGCACAGATCGCCTCTGAGCAGGCGGTATGCCACTGAGTAGAGCTGAAGTTTCTTTAACCGGGCAGCATATGGCATCTGTTTGAGCCCTTTGATCCTCTTGGTGAGGTACTTTTGGGGTCTTTCCAGTTGCTGCAGGTGTCTGGTAAGGTACATCCCAAAAGGGGCATTGTACTCAATTATGGGCCTGATGAGGGATGAGTAAAGAGGCATGATGACCTCCCCTGATCTAGATCTGAATCCCTTCATGATTAGGTGGGCTATATAAAATGTTTTTCTAACCACTTTGGCCACGTGGTTGTCAAATGAGAGATTGCTATCAACTTGGGTCCCCAGGTCCCTAATTACTTCTTCCATACTTAATGGATTACCACCAATGTGGTAATTTGTGGGCACTTTGTTTTTGCCAAAGGGGATGACTATAGACTTTTTGGTGTTTAGCTTGAGGCCATGGCTCTGGCACCAGTTGTCTGTTTCTATGAGGCCCTTTTGTAGGATGCTTGTGTCGGCTGGAGAGTCGATTATGGCGCCCAGTTTGCAGTCATCTGCGAACTTGGTCAGCCACAGTCCTTCCGTGTTAGCCTGTAACTCCAAGAAATATATACTGAACAAGAGAGGTCCCGGGACTGAGCCTTGTGGGATGCCACTTGTAACTGGTTTGGAGTCTAACATGGCTCCAGCATTTCTAACCATGTGGGTTCTGTCCTTGAGCCAGTTTGCAACCCATCTAATGACATAGGGGTTTATATTTAAGCTGGTGAGCTTATCTATAATGCCCAAGTGGATTATTGTATCAAAGGCTTTTGCAAGGTCCAGGTAGGCTGTGTGGACCAACTTCCACTCGTCAATGGCCTTGGTGACTGTTTCAAAGAAATCAACCAGGTTTAAAAGGCAGGATCTGCCCTTAACAAAGCCGAACTGGGTAGGATCCAGTGTCTGTAGGTCCCCAATATCTTTATTTATGAGGTCCATGATGATCCTTTCCATAGCTTTGCAGACCAAGCTAGTCAGGCTTATGGGGCGATAGTTTCCAGGATCCGTTGAGGCACCACCTTTGTGGAGAGGGACCACTGTTGCTGTACGCCACTCTTTGGGTACATATCCTGTAGTAAGGCTGAGATTGAACAGTAGTTTTATGTTTGGGTTTAGTTCTTCTTGGAGTTCATGTAGGACGCAGCCCGGGACACCGTCTGGTCCCACTGATGCTGTGTTTTTTGCTTTGGAGAGGGCAGCTCTTACCTGAGCATCTGAGATGTCAGGGGGGCAGTACTCTGCTGGGTAGATATTTGCCCTTTTGGTGGGGAAGGGGGGGAGAAGTTTGCGCTGAACCTGTCAGCTAGGATGTTGGCAATGTCTGTGGGTTCGGTGTATTTTTTGTCATTTTGGACTAATTCTGAGCATATCTGGGAATTCCCACCCAGGTTCCTAACATAACTAAAGAAAGCCTTGTGATTATCCTTAGTGTCCTGTGCAATTTTTCTCTTGAAGCTGGCCTTAGACGATTTTATGAGTGCCCGTAGTTTTTTGCTAATACTGATCAGAGATGCCTTCCCTTTTTGGGATTTTGCTCTATCATGTAGTAGCTTCCTTCTTCTACTGTATAGTTTGTTTATGGCTGGGGTCCACCAGACAGGACGCCTAACTTTGGGGGATTGGGTCTTGGTTTTATTTGGGATTGCATGATCCATGCATTCCTGAAGGTGTTCATAGAATGCGTTTATAAAGGATTCTGCGGTCTGGGCCGTATTTTCCACGGGCCCGGGGGCTTTGAAGGATTCCATCTCAGTTTTGAGGAGTGTGAAATTTGCTTTAGAGAAGTTTTTCACTGTGGTTTTCTGGGCAGGGGCTGGGGTCGGGATGTGAATATCTAGTGAGATTAGTTTATGGTCTGATCTTACCAGTGAGGGATACACTTCTGGTCTGGAGCATAGAGTCCCCATGTTGGTGATGATAAGGTCCAGTATGTTTTCCCCTCTTGTGGGAGTGGCAACAAGTTGTTCCATAGCATTTGAGTTTATAAATTCTAGGAACCTTCGGGCTAGGGTGTTGGAGCTAGAGTAATGCTCCCAATCTATGTTAGGGTAGTTGAAGTCACCCAATATAATGGTGTTTGGAGAGACCTTCATATTTTCCAGTGTTCTCAGGAAGGCCGAGTAGGGTTCCTGGGTTTGGGAGGGTGGTCTGTAGCAGGCTATAAACTGGAAGGCAGTTTTACCCACTGTTAGTTGCACATGGATAGTCTCTGATGCTTTGTGCTGTGCCACCAACCTGGAGGTGTGGTATCTTTGACGAATATTGATACTCCCCCTCCTTTTGTGGTTCGGTCCAAGTTTTGGGGTCGAAAAACATGGTATGAGGTATAACCTGGTAGTGCTGGGGTGCTCTCGGTCAGTGGTTAATGAACTCATTGAGCACTGTGTGTCAAAAGGAAATATAATACATGGAGGAGCATGTTTTCACAGATGTGTACAAGCAAAGGGTGGGTGTACAGAAGAATTGGTGAAACAATCCTATGAACTAGCAGAAAATTGTGGCTTTAATGATTTTAAAGATGACCAAAGAAGAGACAGAACTGTAACTGGGCTTGCTGCTGTAGAAGTGTCACAAAAGTTACAACCTGTAGTTAATCTAACTTTAGAAATGATAATACAAATAGCCAGGGAGGCTCCATTGATGAAAAGACAAAATTCTAGTCAAAAAGGGTAAATGAGATGTGTGAAGTAAAACTCAGTGGTGTAGCGAAGGTGGAGTGAAGGGGGCAGCCATCCCTGGTAGAATATGTGTCTCAGGCTGGTATGAGCCTAGCACTGAGCAGCATTTTACCTTCTTCAAGGATGATGCCACAATATGAACAAAAGATGACTGACTTTAATAATTGGCTTAGTTTCTGGTATCATTCTAAGGTGGTGAAATATTTGCCAGCATGGAAGGAGATGGTCATAAGACTATGCTGCTTTGCCAGGGGTGGTCTGCACCTCTCCCCTCTAGGCTTTCAAATATTAGCTAAACCATTGCCTTTCCCCAGTAGTCCCTTTTTTAAGCAATGCCAAACTGAAAGTGCTTTTGACATAACAAATCAAAACCAAGAAAATCTAAAGGTATCAGTGCTTAATACTAGGAGTCTAAACAAGAAACTCCACTACCTACAAGCTCTCCTCACCCTAAGAAATGCTGACACCTGTGCAGTCACTGAGACATGTTTTAAAGCTGTGGATAGCACATCAGTAGTGCAAGGCTATAGTGCCTTCTACACATTTAAACCAACTACTACAGAGACAGGGACTAAAGGTGGAGCTGTCTGGATTTATATCAGAAATAAAGTATACCCCAAGACTGGTCAGATAGGCTGATGCAATTAAGCTTCTCCACATCCAAATCACCATAGGCAAAATCCCATACCACTTCCTTGCAAGGTACAGGTCCCAATCTATGACCCAGAAAACAAATATCATGTATTTAAGCTTATTGGAAATACTATTCTTCCAAACCAGTACCATATTCACGGGTGACTAATTACCCCAGTATGTTCTGGGAATCATATATGTTAAGTTAGGTGTCATTTAAAATACAGTATTCTTTTTGCATAAGCCTAGAAATGCAGCCATATTAAAGCAGGCTTCACAGTTTACATGAAGTTTCAATAATTCAGTGAAAACAATTTTCAGTCAAGAATACTGATAAGAACAGAATGTGCTGTACATCTAAGTACAAACACGTTTGTATGCTACAAAGCTTAGAAAACCAAGGTTAAAGAGGCATGTAGAACAGGGTTTTGGTACTATTAATAAATACCTCAGACACTATCAGTGAAGTCAGTAAGTTCGGACTAACATACAGAAAGGATTAAATACCCAGCATTTCAAAAAGTAAGCTAGTTTTTGGACTGATATGCAAAATGGTCTTTTGCAGTACAGACACTCAAGCCTGAGTACAGAAATCAGGTCAACTATTCATACTATTCAAGAGGAAAAGTGTTTCAGTTAATATTATTCAGGAGAATCAGAATATATCTGCAGAACCTTTGGATATATTTATCGGCACTGTTATTGTTAATCAGCACTCCAGAATTTCTACAGACTGTAACTGAAGACAGTATCCGGATATTTAGATCTTGTTAACATCTAATAAAGCCTTATTAACTGAATTACAGTTTTTGCAGAATTCATTCTGAAAAGTACAAAAGTCTTGGCCCATAAAGGAGAGACTGGTACCTGACCAGCACAAGTTTGGGTAATTAACAGATAAAGACATTCATTCCAGTCTCATTTCAGTTGTTTCCAGTTCAATGCAGTATACTG
Organism: Protopterus annectens; assembly: GCF_019279795.1. Taxonomy (NCBI): domain Eukaryota; kingdom Metazoa; phylum Chordata; order Ceratodontiformes; family Protopteridae; genus Protopterus; species Protopterus annectens. The sequence continues at coordinate 1,222,596,466 of NC_056725.1, forward strand.
TGTTTCAATATATGACCCCAAATTTGCAAGGACAGATTCCTGGATCTTGTAAACACAAACTCCTTGGGCCAGATTGTCAATATGCCACCCAGGGGCACAGACATACTGGGTCTGGGCCACACCATTATGAGAGAGTGCTACATGTTCCCTAGTGTAATGTCTTTTCTGGTAATTTCAGACCATAAAGCAATCTTCCAGTCTCCTTAGCAGAAAAAAGTAAATGAATAAATAAACCCAGAGTCCCAGTTAACTGTGGCATGTTAAGGAATTATTCTAAGGCTAACATCCTACTATTAGGTGATAATCTGGCAAAATGCCAAGCCCCATCAAGCCTGAGAACATTGCTACCTACAAGGAACTGTTCATTAAAACCCTATAAAAGCATGTTAATAGCTGCATAGTGGCAGCTGTATCCACCAGGAAGAAGTACAGAATTAGCTCAAAAAACAAGCCACCCTGGTGAAATCACATCAATAGTCTATATAACAGAAGGAAGAAAATCACAGCAAAAATTAGGAGCTATAGCACTCAGCTGAATAAAACCACACTCAAACTAAACAAGCAACTCAGTGTACAAATAAAGTCTATCAAAGCCAAATTTGAGGTAAATTTGGTCTCCCAGGCCAAGGACATCCACAAGGCATTCTTTAGTTATGTTCGCAACCTTAAAGGCAATACAGAATTGTATGCAGAGCTCATTGTTAATGGAGCCACCTATACTTAGCTAGAAAATATAGCAAACCTACTGGCAGACAAATTCAACTCTGTGTTTACCCTCCTTCACCCTTAACCTCCTTCAGAAAATACCATCAAATATAATTCCCTACTATCACTAGGGAACAGGTCCTTAATCCTGTCTCTAAGGCCAAGAACACTGCATCAATGGCCCCAGACGATATCCCAGGATGTCTTCTAAATAGCATGAAACATGACCTATCAGGCCTTCTGGAACTGCTATTTAACTGCAGCCACCAAACAGGCTTCATGCCTCACAAATGGAGAACAGCAACAGTCATCCCTCTGAACAAATTCAGCTATCTACAGACCTTGGAGACTACAGACCCATAAGTCTCTCTAGTCTCATATGGAAAACCATGGAAAGAATTATCATGGAAATGATCAACAATGACATAGGAAACCTTCAAACACTGGACCTTACCCAGTTTGGTTTTGTCAAGGGCTGGTGACACTTACTCAACCTGGTGAACTTCTTTGGGGAGGTCACCAAAATAATGGATGAGGCTAAAATTGTTCATACTGACTTTCTTGGCCTAGTCAAGGAATTTGACACAATACCCTACTCAAGCATTGTTGACAAACTCAAAAGATTAGGTATAAACCCTTATGTCATCTGTTAGATAGCTAGCTGGTTCACAGACAGGACCCAGGAAGCTAGAATTAGGAAGTCCACCTTTACAAAGAAGCCAGTCACAAGCGGAGTCCCTCAGGGATCATTCCTGGGGCTGTTCCTTTTTGGCATTTACTTCCCTGAAGTCAAGGCCAATGTCAGGAGCCTCTGGCTGACCAAATATGCAAACAATTGCAAATTAGAAGCAGTCATAGACTCCCTCACTGACACTAATGTTCTCCAGGAAGGGCTGATGCAAACAAATGCCTTGTGTCAAAGCAATGGACTATAAATAAATGCCAATAAATGCATAATGCTATTGGGAAGTTATCCACCCCAGGTAACTATCATACTGAGAACATTACTCTAAGAGGTAACCCAGTAGTCAGGAACTTGGACACACACACACACACACACACACACACACACACACACACACACACACACACACACACACACACACACACACACACACAGTAATCTATCTATGTAGGTCCAAAGAGATCATTGTTCTACTATATTCAGCATCCATCAGACTTATCATTGAGCACAATGATCCCTTTGGTATGTCCCTAACCAGGCACATCCAACAACTGGAATGTCCACAGGAGTTCCTCACTAAAAGAATACAGGGCACAGATAACATGCCATATGCAGATGGTCTCAAGGCCCTATCCCTGTATTCTGCCTCCTACAGGCTGCTGAGAGGAGATCTATGCCTGGCATACAAGGCATTGTCAGACTCCACTCTGATGGACCTCCTGCATATCTGCAAAAACAAACAGCACCAGAATTATCCATTCTAAAGACTTAAACCTTGCATGTTATATAAATAGGGCTTACTAGAGAGACAGGTAGGTATCCCAGAGACTACCTCTTTTCTGGAACAGGCTCCGCATTCATGTGAAGCAGAGTTCCTCCCTAACCCAATTCAAACTAGATACTTAAAACAAATGTTACAAATAAAACATGGGAATAATAACTTTTTAACATAATGAGTCTTTCGATATTATCTTTAAATGCTAATGGTCTCACAGATATATACAAAAAAGAAATAGCAGTGAACTATATTAAAAAATATAGAGTGTAAACAGCTATGCTACAGGAGACACATTTGGAAAGAGGTGAACGTGAATTTTATGAAGAAAGGTTTTCAGGACAGTTATTCAGCAGTATACCTGAGACGAAGGAAAAGAGGAGTACTTATATTAATTGTAGGAGGCACTCCAATAGTGACAGATGATGATAATAACTGGCAAGGGAGGAAGATTACACTGACATGTATTTATATTCCACCTAAACTGCTGTAATGGAGCTTTAGAAAATTCTGGGAGAAATAATCAGCTTTCAGCAGGAAATATTATATGTCTCAGTTCCAATAGCAGTGTTTTCCCTGTCGGCACTGTCCACCTCTGCTGCATTGGCTCAAGTGGAACAGATGCTCTCCCAAAGCAGTGCTTGGACCATCCGTAACTTGGTACCTAGCCCGGGACCTATTTTCTCACTGGTGCCATCTATGTCCATTGCTTTAATGGCTTCCAGTTCTCTCAGAGCTCCTCACCTGGAGGTGGGCTCCTCATGGCGAGGTGTGACCCCGGTTCCGAGGTTGTCTCTCCCGGTTCCGGACTCCCATCCCTCCACAGGTGGGTCTGCTGTACAGGTAGTGGACTCGCAGTCAGCACCAATGACATCAGTATCAGAACCCTCCCCTAGCATGCACTTCTCCCAACCCTCTATTTCGGGACCCCGGGCACAGGAGTCACAAGAACCCTCTTTGAAGGGAACCCCTTCTCCGGAGTCCTCCTCAGAAGATCCCACTAGAGAGCCACCCCGGAAGAAATGGTGCAAGAGGAAGCACCTTGATTCACCGGAGGAATATGATGAGGGGGAAGGGTCCCCAGATGACATATCATTCAGAGACATTCTCAAAATCCTCAAGCAGCAGGAAGACCGGAAGTCCTATAACCCTTCTTCTGAGGAATCGGTGTTCCTGCGGGCCTTTTGTGCCCGACCATCTACTTCCTGGGTGACTTCACCGGCAGATAACCTTGTTAAAATCATTGTGCAGTGTGCCTGGAAGGCCCCAGGCCATGTAGAATCTGTCCCTCAGAGGCTAAACAAAAAATGTTATCTACACCTGAAGACCAGCCCCACTGGTCCTAGCAGTTGACAGTTGACTCTATGGTCATGGCTGCGGCCACCAAGAGGAAACTGTCAGAAGATAGTTCCACTGTCCATCCTCCAAACAGAGAGTCCTGGACCATGGACAGACTACGGAAATGGCCCTATGTTTCAGTGACATTCGCCATTTGGTTGCTGTACTATCTGGCACACTTACTTGCCTGCAAAGAGACCTAATTTCCAAAATATCTCCCTCCTTGGTGGGGTATTGCCTGATGAGGTGCGTGATACTGTTGCTTCACAGCTAGCTACCCTTGAATCCATCTTGAACTCCTTGATGCATTTGATATCTCACTCCACCGAGGGGGCAGCTCGAGCTGCCACATCAGGCGTTGTCATGAGATGTAATGCTTGGATGCAGTTGTTGCAGACCCCTTTAAATCTTCCTTCATTAATGCACCTGTCAACAAATCTGCACTTTTTAGACCCAAAGTACGAGACACATTTCCACGTAGTGAGAAAGACAGAAAGACCTTGTCTGCTGTGGGTATATGTCTTTCCAACCCCCAGAAGTCCTACTCCAGGAGCCAGAAGGGAGGAAAAATGTGGTTCAAGAAATCCCAAGGACCTTTTCGTGACACTCATGGTGAACAATCCCCCATGGGGCAGAGGGGGCAACTCATATGGAAGACATCCATTTTGGGGTAGAGGGGGTCTGCATAACCAGGGCACTAGAGATTCTTTCTCCGGCAGACCCTACCAGTGCTCCTGAGCAGAGCCCAATTGCTTTCCTCCAGAAGCAGTCGGGGGTTGTTTTTCTCTGCATCTACCAGCCTGGCATCTTATTACTACCGATGTTTGGGTGCAGAGAATAATATCCAGAGGCTACCAGATTCCATTCGATTTAACTCCCATCCCTGATGTACCACTCAATCAGAGGGAATTAGCAACCTTAGAAATTGAAAAGCTGCTAAGGAAAAGAGTCATCCAACCAGTACCACCAGATCAGACAGTATCCAGGTTTTACTCGAGGTTCTTTTAAGTGCCAAAAAAGACAGGGGACTGGAGACCAGTCCTGGATCTCAGCCTATTGAACAAATTTATCAAACTTCAAAATTTCTGGATGGTCATGATACAGTCCAGTCTTCCCTTCCTAGGAAGAGATAACTGGATGTGCTCTATAGACCTCCAGGATGCGTACTACCACATAAAGATAGATCACCGCTCCCTGAGGTTTCTCCGCTCCCAGCTGGGAGCCAATCACTACCAGTTCAGGGCACTGCCATTCAGTCTCTTGACAGGCCTTCAAGAGTTCACCAAATGTATGGCAGTTGTGGTAGCTTATCTTCGACTACAAGGATTTCATGTGTTTCCCTATCTAGACAATTGGCTCCTTGCCGCTCCGACCAGGAATCTTCTTACACTCAAGGTCTCGCTCTCCACTTGGGGATTACATTCAACCAGGACAAATTTCAATGTCTCCAATGAAGACACTGGAATTCATCAGAGCGATCTTCAACACAACATGCTTCTCTCCCCCCTCACAGGTTTTCAAACATAACACACCAAATCCAAGACCTTCTTCCTCAGACCTATGTACCAGCAGTCTTGTACTGCAACTCTTAGGCTCCATGGTGGCTGCCATTATGTTGGTACCACTGGTGAGACTGCACATGAGAATCCTACAGTGGCTCCTTTCCCCACAATGGTCATTGCTAATTTACCCACTCAACTACATGTTACATCTTTCAAACCGTTGCAAGGAAGAAATGTTATGGTGGATGAACTCACAAACGAATCTTTGGTGTCGACCATTCTGTCTTCCTCAGCCCATGGCCATGGTGACCACAGACTCTTCCCTGTTAGGGGGGAGGCATTTCCAGGGAAAGACTGTCCAAGGCACCGTGTCCACCATGAAGGCCAATTTGCACATAAATGTCTTGGAACTGAGGGCAGTTCTCCTAGCATTGCAAGCGTTCCATGCGTCCCTACCCTCTGAGACCATTGCAATTCAGTCAGACAACATGTCAGTCATCTGATATATCAACAAGAAAGGTGAAACCAGGTCTTAGCAATAGCTGCCAACCGCTTCCTTATAGCAACACACATTCCCGGGAGTTCCAACCTTATTGTGGACAATCTGAACAGGAACATCCTGATGCCTCACGAGTGGTCCCTCAACCCTGTAACAACAGATCGGATCTTCTTGTTGCAACATATTTGCTTCCCTCCCTAAACTGCAAATGCAGAAGCTACTTTGCCCTGATCCCCCCTCAGGGGGAACCACCGAGGGAAGCTCTAACGCATGATTGGCCACTGGGTCTTCCCTATGGCCTCATCTGATTCACAGTCCGTGGATCCTGGATCATTCTCAAGACCTGTTATCTCATCCTCAGGGACTGATTCATCCAAACCTGCACAGTCTCAAGCTCACAGTTTGGTTCCTTCACTTCCAGTGATTGCCAGGTTACCTGACATCCCATCTCCTGTTCGTAAAATTCTTCTGGCTTCACACAAACCTTCCACTAGGAAAGTTCATTCTAGTAAATGGACTACATTCACTATTTGGGCCAAAGATCATAACTTAGACCCTTTCCTTATGCCTATTCAAAAGATCCTACAATACCTGACTACTGTTTTGCATGCAGGAGCCTCAGCTTCAATGATCACTGTACATTTAGCAGCTATCACCAATTTTCATAATGATCTTGATAATTCTTCAATTATGTCACACTACCTATGCAACACCTTTTTGAAAAGAGTATTACATGTTAAACCTCCGGTCAAGCCTCCCTTAGAACCCTGGGACTTGACTTTGGTACTTCATTCTCTCACAGGTTCTCCTTTCAAGCCTTTTGATTCATGTGATTTGCAATTTTTGTCATAAAAACCTTACTTCTAGTAGCACTTACCTCAGCGGGAAGAGTATCTGAGGTGCAGATTTGAGTGTCGAGTCCTTATTTGATCTTCCACATAAACAGGGTGTCCCTTCGTACTGAACCTTCTTTCTTGCCTAGGGTAATTTCTGGATTTTCCATTAACCAATCTATTGACCTGCTGGTTTTCTTCCCTCAGCATTCTAACAGAGGGGAATACCTTTTGCACACCCTTGATGTGCATCAGCAGCTTCGTTGTTATTTGGACAGGATTAAATCTTTCAGGAAAACAGATCAATTGTTTGTGGCCTTTGCAGGACCCAGATTGGGTAAACCTGTTTCCAAAGTGACTTTATCCTTCTGGCTTAGAAATGTCATTAGCTTTATCTACCAACAGAATAAGCTACCCTTACCTTCCAGAATAAAGGCTCATTCTACAAGATCTATGGCTACTTCTATAGCATTTCATTCCAGAGCCTCTATGGATGATATCTGCACAGCAGCCACTTGGGCAAGACCTCAGACCTTTATATCTCATTACAAATTGGATTTGGCCTCCAGAGGATGAGCATCTTTTGGTTCTATGGTGCTCAGGAATATCCTTCCTTAGGGCCACACAGGACTCAAGTAGCTGGGGACTCTGTCCTAATGGTAATGAATAAACAAAGATTTACAACATCAGATAGAGAAGTTATGTCTTACCATAATGTTCCATCTGTGTTGTAGATCTTTGTTCATTCATTACTTCCCGCCCTCCTTCCCCCTGCCTGGACTCCTTGTGGACTTTTGGAACTCCTGGTTGGGGTATTTGCTCAGACAGAGCCTCCTACTATTTTTTTTCTATTACTACATCTATTATCAAAGGGCAGGCAAACTCGATCTGAAGTAACTAGGAGAGGGGCATTATGGGTAGTTCTTAGCTGAGAGTTTTTGGCTGGCACGAGCTTGGAAATGGCCGTATCGGAACCGAGGTCCTAATGGTAGGTAAGACATAACTTCTTTTTCTAAGCTCATACCACAAATTAGTCTTACTTTGACTACTGTACAGGATACCTGCATACTACTGAGACCCCTCCCCCAATACTCACCTGTTTAGAAACCTTGCCTCTATCTCCCTTTGACATCTATAAGTTAGTCACTACCTTAGTGTCAACTCTGTCTTAGTTAGCTATACTCTTTTTTTGTTTTTCTGTATGTGGTTTCCTTTTAACTGTTTTTATCTTACTGCAAATACCTGTGTATACCTCGCTATAACATCTCTTCCTTCTCTGTCTACAGCTCCCCACCACTTCTACTTACCTGCTGACTCTCACTGTGAGCTCCTTACTGTTTCCCTCCTCGCCTGCTGATTGTTTCTTGTGGTGACTGCCATTTCCTGGCCCATCCCGCTCCATTCGCCCTTGCTATGCTTGGGCTCACTTCTTTATACCTAACCACCTAATCCCTTCCACTCCCATCGCCACCCCTTTCTGTCTGCTAAAACATTCTTAACACCTTACCCTCCCTTACTTATCACATCACAGTTTAGTCTGCTGCAAATCCTCCTTCTTCCTACATATCTCCTACTCCCCCTACAGGTTGTTTCACTTAAATTTTACTTCAACTCACTAACAGGTCCAACAACTTACTTTTCCTAGTCCCTTATCCACTCCTCACTCCATCCCAATCCTACTTCCCCACCTTAGGCCATGGCATTTGCAACCCTCTCCATTTTCCTTTTGCCTCCATTACTTCTCCTTCTCATTCTTACATCTTGTACTACTCCATTACTACCTGTCCATAGAGATCCCTCCAATCCCCATACTAACTGCTTCTCATCTCTGCAGTACGCTATTACAATCTCCTCCTCTATCGTACATCTTGTACTACTCCATTACCACCTGTCCATAGAGATCCCACTAATCCCCATACTAACTGTTTCTCATCTCTGCAGTACTCTATTACAATCTCCTCCTCTATCTTTTCCATGCACATCCGTCTGCCTAAAATCAAACTCCCTCCCCCCCTCACTCTCTAGCATCTAAAACTAAGACTAAGTACTTGACTTACAACCCACTTAAATTCAAACTTTACCAACTACATGTAGCCCTGCTTCTATCAGGAGACATACATCTAAATCCTGGGCCCATCCATCACCCCACCATGCATAACTCTAACTCTCCCTACTTAATAAATGCATCCTCTCCAAACAAACATATTTCCTTTTACTCTATGAACGCCCCTAGTATTCTAAACAAAGTTAGTGAAATCCATGCCTGGATAGCCTTCCACACCCCTGATGTCATCACCCTAACTGAGACTTGTCTAAAACCCAAAACCTCTGATAAAGACATTCTCCCCCCTTGGTTATAATATACCCAGCATAGATCGCTAAAAAAAGGGGGTGGTATAGCCATCCTCTACTCCAACCACCTCAACATTATAAGTATTATGAAACCTATCCCATCCTTTTCTCCTCCAGAGCTCCTTACAGCTTACCTTAAAATCAATGACCACATTATTATCACAGTAGCAGCCATCTATATTCCTCTAGGAGACAACATTCCTCTGCTCGAAAATATTCTTTCATAATTTTCTCAACACATCCATAATGAAACTATCCTCCTTGGGGATGTCAACATTAACTGGCAAACTCAGTAATCCAAACTCTAATACTCATATTAATGTATATGGCTTTACACAGCTAATTTCCCAACCTACTCATACAAACAACTCTCACACGTTTAGTACTCCTTATTGACTGGGTACTTGTATCTAATCCTTCCAAATATTATAACCCTGAAACCCTACCAAACACCCAGAGCAATCACTCCCCTATAAAGGTTCTTAGGTTCACTCTCCACTTTTCAAAACCTCCAAGATTTATCACTTGTTGCAAACTCTCTAACTTTCATCCAGAAACCTTTAATGTCCTCCTTTCTAAAGTCAACTTCGGGTGCTCCTCAGAGTATAATTAACCACCAAAGACTTGTACTTGTTGTATTAACCGGAACTGTGACTAGCGTTAGTATACCAGTATTACTTTCTGGCAAAACAGTGTTTAGCTTAATAGGGAAATGCATGTAAATGCATACCGCTATTAATACCAGCTTCGCATTTGTTTTTTTACTGTTTTCTGAATTCTGGCAAGACTGTTTTTAGCCTGCATTTTGAAACGTACGTTAATGCATACTGCTAATTTCCAGCACACATTTGGTTAACTCTGTGTTCTGCTATATTTAGCTGCTTAGTAATTGTTTTTCCTGAAATGTTAATGCACTCTTGTTGTATGGTCTACTAGGTACAGTATAGTACCGTTTTGTATCCTTTCTCTCACTCTGTTACTGTGCCCACCCACTCCTCTCTATATAGCACTATCTAGTACATCAGTACCTTTCTAAACTCTCCTTGCATATCTACTCTATCCTCCTCCTAGACGCTCCCTTTTTTACTCACTCTTCTTCCCTCCTTATGTTACCAGACCACTAAACAGCCTCTTTCTCTCTCTACAGCTTGCTGTTACCCTCGCCCTCCAACTTTGGGTGCTCCTCAGAGTATAGTTAACCACCAAAGACTTTATAACCTCCCAAGGAGATCATCCCTGGACTGCCTGGACCCAAAACAACCACAGCCCTGTTTGTAGCATGTTCTCCCTCAAACAGGAGTCAGCGTGTATGTAGAACTATCTACGGGTCTCCACCTATTGTTACTTTGTGTTTAAGTAAGAACTATCTACTTGCTTCAACCTAGTTTGTTGTATTTTAATGCCTAAAGTACCCATGGCGTAACACAATAGCAGCCTACTGCCATCCATAGACACCTTTACTCCCTCCCTGATTTAATAATTTCTAGCTGCCTGTATTTTACAAAATAGTTGTATCACTGTATGATTTTTCACCAGTAGGTGGCAGCAATTACCCACTTATAGATTACAGTACCCCATATACCAGCCTATTTAGTTGTACCCCTAGCTTTTGTAGTACTATATATTGCATATTTGTTTTTTACCTATCTTCCCTCCCTAGACTGCTGTGTATTACCCCACCCCAGAGAATCTCACTTACCTAGCATATAGCTGTTGAACTTTTCCATTTCCAAAGGGTCATCTCACTGATAGTTTCTCGTGGGACTGTCACTCCTCTCAGCTCTTCCCTCTTTGTTCGCCCATTGGGCTTACTCCGCTCCCCTACCCTGCCCCCAATTCCCACACACCCCCAGTGGTCATACCTTTATACTGCTAATAGTCACACCCCTACTTCTACAACCTATCACCTTCCCTCAATTGCCATATCCACTCTCATGCCACACCCTCTTACATACATACATCCCCTCTACTAATCCCTGACATATCATGCAAGGCATACTACCACTACTACTAGCTCTCACTACTCTAGCCTACACCACATCCATACATGCTGTCATACCATTAAACATTACCTTCCACATAACACATACCTGCACACATACATACACATACAAACATTATAATCTGCCCCACACTATTTAATAGTAGCTCATAATTTTATATACACAAACCACACACCACATTATCTCCCCATAGAATAACAGCAGCTAGACATCATACAGACCTAGCTCACACCATCAAACTCAAATATTCCTCAAAAGATGGCTACTAATCTCAGGAGACATACACCCAAACCCAGGTCCAAGCTATGAAATTCTCTCCCACAAACAGGAAACAGACCTACTTATTATTAACCTAAACTCAAGAAGTATATCCAAACAAACTACAGGACTTACATGCATTCATAGCCCACTACTCACCAGATGTACTAACCATTACTGAAACCTGGCTAAAACCCACCACCCAAAATTAAGAAATTCTCCCCCCTGGTTATAACATTCTAAGGCAAGACAGAGATACAAAAAAGGGTGGTGGAGTTGCAATCTTATTTAAAAACGCACTTAACCTCCAACCCCTTAAAACTCCACTTCCCATTTTTAGCAATTCTGAAATATTACGCTCCGTTATGTCCCTCAAAAACAAAAAAAGAATCAACATCCCCTGCAGTTATGTTCCTCCAGGAAATAACTCACCTATAATAGAGGATATGTTGCAATGGGCCCCAATCAACCTGCCCCACGAAACCATCCTGCTAGGAGACCTAAACCTAGACTGGCTAGCCTGCAATGCCAACAATCCTGCAAACCATATCAACTTATTTGGATTCTCACAATTAATCCAAGAACCCACCAGAGTTGACAAAAGATCCAATAAACACTCCATTCTCAATTGGGCTTTAGTTAACCTCCCCAAAGGAAATTATCATGTGGGCTGCGTACCTGATATACTGAGTGACCACTGCCCCACTTTCCTTCTTCGTAGACAGGTAAACATACCCAAACCTATACTATATAAGGAGACCAGAAATGAGCACAAGGTAAAGCCACAAATCCTTAACAGTGTGCTACAACAAAGTAACTGGCACCCACTACAATCCCTACCATTAGACCAGGCAGTTGAATATTTCAATAATACTTTTATGAAAGTGCTAAACATACTAGCTCCCATCAGGAAACATAGAACTAAGGTTAACTATACCCCTTGGCTAAATAGGACAACAAAAGTACTAATAAAAGCCAGAGATAATGCCTGGAAGAACTGGAAAAAGAATAACACCAACCAAGATAAACAAATATATCAACAACTTCGGAACCAGGCCAAAAAACAAATAAAAACGGACAAACAAAACTACTTCCTAGGGATCCAAAACAAACATTCAAAAACCCCAAAAAGTTCTGTCAGGCTTTAAATTCCCTTCTGAAACCTGGCCAAACTACAACCCCAGCTCCCAACACCAACAATGATAATGACAGCATAGCTTCCAAGTTTAACCTTCACTTCACTGACTCTATTCTATCATTATCTGCCCAGCTATCCAACAGTAACCCCATACTCACCCCAACTATAGATCACAATAGTATACCCCCCTTTACCCTCTCACCCATACCAACCTCCACAGTAAAAAAATACTCTCAAAACTAAACCCCACCACTCTCACAGCAGATGGCCTACCCACTACTTTCCTAAAATTAGTCACAGAATCCCTAGCCTACCCCATCTCACTTCTTACAAACTGCTCCATACAGGAAGCCTACATTCCCCAACTATGGAAAGTGTCATACATAATACCTACACAAAGGAGGTAACTCCTATGAACTATCAAACTACCACCCTATTGCTATCCTGTCCCCCCTTTCTAAACTCCTGGAGAGATGCATTCACACCCAGGTGACGCATTTCTTAACCACACATAATCTCCTCTCCCTCACACAGCATGGCTTCTGCCCAAACCACAGTACAACTACTGCTCTTCTCTCCTTTACCAACCAGGTTAACTAACTTAGAAACAACAACAACTTCATATCAGCCATTTTCTTAGATCTATCTAAAGCATTTGACATGGTCTCGTATAACCTACTTATAGACACCCTAGCCTCCATTTCCTTTGCCCCCTCTGCTACTTCCTGGTTCAAAACCTATCTCTCTGATAGAAAACAGTCAGTAAAATGGCAAGTCATACTATTATCACTACTACCAAATACTATAGGTGTTCCACAAGGATCAATACTAGGTCCTTTACTATTTACCATTTTCACCAACAAACTACATACCTCCACCCTGCATGCATCACGTATACAGTACGCAGATGACTCGACACTAATCTGCTCAGCCCCAACCATAACCACTCTTCAGAAACTTACCCAAGAATCCTTCTGCTCCGTATAAAAAATGGATTACTGATATCCACCTTATTCTAAACCCCAAGAAGACCAAATTACTTCTATTCACCCCCAACAAATCCAAAACCACACCTCTTTCTTTCACCATCCCCTCCAACAATGGCACATCAATCTCTCCCTCCCCCCATACTAAGCTACTCGGTGTTGAAATAGATCAGGATCTTAACTTCAATGTCCACATCTCTCAAACCATTAAAAAGGTTCATAAAAAAATAGGAACTTTATACAAACGCAAACAGTTCCTATCAGACCAAGCACGAATCAACCTAGCCCAAACCCACCTCTTGTCTACCCTACTATATGCCTCACCAATCCTAATTCACATCAGGAAAACATACCTAGACAAACTAGAATCACGTTACAATAAGATTGCAAAATTTGCCAATAACTCCACTTTTAGACGTCATCACTGTCTTGCCTTAAAACATCTACAATGGTTAGAACTCCCTCAACTAATTAGGTATCACCAGCTAGTTCTCACCTTCAACATACTAAAGAATCCCCACAAAACACCAGCCCTAAACCAACTAATAAACCAATACTCAGCAAACCATCCTCTACGCTCATCAAACAAGACCCTGCTCTGTATATCCAAAGCCAACAACACTGCAGGGAAAGCCCTCTTCTCTCATACCATCGCTAAGGAATGGAATAAGCTCCCCCAAAATATATCCTCAGCAACATCCATCTCACTGTTCAAAAAATCACTCAAGCCACACCTCTTGCCATCATGGCTCTGTCTTTGCATTACATAAATGCTTTCCTAAAGCCACACCTCTTGCAGTCATGGCTCTGTCCTTGCATTACATAAATGCTTTCCTAAAGCCACACCTCTTGCCGTCATGGTTCTGTCCTTGCATTACATAAATGCTTTCCTAATCTCCTCCATTTCTTCTGTTCTCCTTTCTATCACTGCTCACTATGCCTAATACTCAGTACTTCAGAAACTCCTAGAACAGGGCCTACTTTTAGCTACTTTTTACTACTATATTGCCTTCTGTGATGTCACTTTGATTGCATCAGACAATGAGTGTATCTCTTGTTTTCTTTTCCTTCCCAAATAACTGACATCCAGGGTCCTCTTTGTGTAATGTAAACCTGCCTGGAAAGATCTATTGTATGAAATATTTTTTGATTGTATATATAAAATACTGTATAAAATTGCTGTTGTGGAGCTTTTCTCCCCGGGCCTCTGCTGTAGATGGACCTAGTTCCAGTCGGACTTTTCTGGTAAACAAATGTAAAATAAAAAAAAAAAATTAAATAAAATAAAAAAAAATCCTTACCCAACTCCCACCAGAAGAAGCAGTCCTAGCTTTCAACTCCACCTTCCTTAGCATCTTAGACTCTGTTGTTCTCCTCGCAGAGTTCGAATTAAGTCCACCATATCTCCGTGGCTTTCAAAAGCCACTTGTACCCTTATAACTAGAGACAAATTATGGAAAAAATGGTCACAAACTAATCTCCACGCAGACTTCCAAAAATATAAATAACTCAGAAATCTGACAAAAAAACACATAAAGATAAAAAATACTTCTATAACAAATCTCCCACAGCCCTAAAATCTATTCCTAAAAAATTCTGGAACTCTATAACCAAATATTACATCCCGGTAATCTTAGCTCCCCCAATCTGTGCCCAGACAAGACATCTGAAGAAACTGACACTATCTTCCAATACCTATTTTATCGATTCAATATCTAAGCTACTGAACCCTAACCCAAACTCCTCTACTACTAATATCTCCAACTTTTCTAAACCTACTCCTAATACTATCTCCTCAAATACCTTCCCCCTCAAACCTGTACCTACTAGCTACATCAAAACTCTACTCTCTAAATTAAAACCATGCTCAGCATCAGCTGACAATATTCCTTCCACTTTTCTTCTACTAGCAGCTGACTCTTGCTATCACTGTATTTATTCTAACTAATTGCTCTATCTCTGAATCTAAAGTCCCTTTCCATCTGGAAACAATGCTACACTCTACCTATACTCAAAGGAGGTAACTCCTCTGATATCTCCACCTTCAGACCTATCGCTATCCTCTCTCTCCCTCTCTCTAAAGTACTAGAAAAATGTATTCATAAACAAGTTATGGAGTATCTAATACAGGAAAATCTGCTTACACCCACTCAACACGGCTTCAGACCCAAACATAGCACCACTACAGCTCTGTTATCCTTCCTTAACACTGTCTCTATAGCCATGGATGACCATAAACCTACTTCTTGCCTATTCTTGGACCTCTCAAAAGCTTTCAACACTGTCTCACACTCTCTTCTGCTGCACAAACTGCATAACCTCAACTTCTCCTCTGATACTGTTGCATGGTTCTCCAGCTACCTCACTGATAGATCTCAATCAGTGAGATGGCACTCTGCACTCTCCCTTCCTCTCCTTGTAAAAATGGGTGTACCGCAAGGGTCTGTCCTAGGGCCTTTACATTTTAATATCTTTACTAATCAGCTTTATATCTCTTGTCCTCAGTCATCTTTAGTGCAATACGCAGACAACTCTACAGTCATCACCACAGCAAACTCTCCCTCTAAGCTCTTCTCAGCTACTCAGGCATCTTTTAACTTAGTTGAAACCTGGCTCTCCAGCAACCAGCTCATCCTTAACCCTAAAAAAACAAAGCTGTTACTCTTCCTACCTAAATTGTTCAGCAATATTAAACCCTCCTTCTCCATGCAGTCCCTTAATAACACTCCCATTCAGGTACAATCCAGTACTAATCTCTTAGGCATAACCATTGACGATCAGCTTAAATTTGACTTGCATGTTAATAACTGTACCAAAAAGGCACATTCAAAACTAGGGCTCCTTTACCATAACAAGAAATTCCTTACCTCTGAAGCCAAGATTACTCTCTTTCTTACCTACCTTCTAACCAGTCTAATGTACAACTCTTTAATTTTCACAAATGTTAACTCAACATTCCTGACTAAACTCAAATCTACCTACAAGGTAGCTAGATTTGCTGCCCAACAAACCTACAAATCCCATCACCGCCTCTCTCTAAAACACCTAAACTGGCTTGAATTACCCCACCAGCTTCTTCTCTCTCAGCTGCAGGTCATTCATTCTATCCTATACCAGCCTTCCTACTGCCCAGCACTATCCCCTCTCATCTCCCATTATTCTCCCTCCAGACCTCTCCGAAGCTCTAACTAAGACGTACTACAAATCTCCAAACCCAAGTCTAAATTTGGACGCAACATGTGCAGCTATCACCCTACTATTGCCTGGAATAGGCTCCCACTAGAAGTCAGGACCCTTACACATCCTAAACAATTTAAGACAGCCACCAAAGAGCACTTTAAAAGTCACTGGTCCTGCCACTGCACTCTCCCTCCTTAACATCCCCTACTTCTCATACCTTAATCTACTTTCTGCCCTTAACTCACTCTTCTCACTAGCTCTCTCTAATCTTCCTTGACTACTCTTTCTACTGTCTTCTAAAATCTATTAAGCAAATCGCCTCAGAGAAAAATTATGTTGTAATTGTCTTGCCTTCATGCAATTACATTATGGTAAAACTGGGTTTTTGTAACCACTTACCCCAAAAACTATATTCATCTTAATGACATATTTCTTTTTATACATCTTGTAAATAGTTTTGCTATACTCCTGATTATTGACATTGTATAACATCATATTGCTACTTAATGCCTTGTAATAATACTGTAACATTGCTGTTTAATGCTAATTTATATAAAAAATTATATAATATGTTGGAGCTTTTCTCCCGGGCCTCCATTGAAAAAGGGTTTTTCAGCTCAGTCGGACAATCCCGGTCAACAAATGTAAAATAAATAAATAAAAGCTGTTGAAAATAGAGGAATTTGAGGTATGAGTAGTGGAAAATGTTTGGGAGTTACTAGGGAAAACAGAAATTTCTTCTGAAAATATAGCTAGGGAATTGGATACAATTAAAGTGGAGTTTAAAAATAGGATGGAAATAAAAGAAAGGGAGATATGGTTTTGAAGCAACAAGAATTATTTAGGGGGCCTGATAAATAATAAAATATTGCAGAATAGGGGGAATCTCACAGAACAAGAAGAGGAGAAATTGCAGAGGGCTATGGAGAAAATAAAGGATTACTTTGATAATATGCATGGGTTTAGAAAAATTGCTGTTATGCAACTATACTTTATAATAATGCCAGAGCCCAAAAACTTTTAGTTGAACAACTCAGGCAACAGAAAGTAGAAAGGGTCGTCGTCAAGTTTAGAGAGCCTATAACAAGAGATCCTGTAGAGGTACTAGAAATATTTCAGAAATGTTATGGAAGTCTGTATGAAGCAAAGAAATATGGAGATCAAGCAAAGGTACAAATGGAATGTTTATGGAAGAATTAAATATGCCAAGTTTAGAGGTAGATGAAGCTCAGTTACTAATAGTTAGGATCAGAGGAGATGAGATAAAAATGGTGATGTATAACCAATCTACAGGAAAGTCCCCAGGAATAAATGTCATTCCTATGGAAGTTTGGAAGCTAGGGGAGAAAAAATGATAAAGATCTGGAAGGTTTTGTTTAACAGTATTTTAAGAGGAGGAAAAGCACCAACTTCCTGGAAGAAAGCGGTGGTGGCTGTAATACCCAAAGAGGGTAAAGACCCATCACATCCAGTTTTATACAGACCCATTTCAATCCTAAACCATGATTATAAAATGTCTGTCTATAATGCGTAAAAGAATGTCTAAGGTGATGCCAAAATTGAGAGACATGGATCAATGTGGTTTTGTGGAGGGGAGGCAAACATTTGACAAGATTAACACTGATGATCCAGATTGAAGCTGATTGTAAGAAAATACCACTGTTGTTGGTGGGTCTTGATGCAGAGAAAGCATTTGACAGAGTAAGCTGGGAGTTTATGAGCAGGGCAATGGAAGCCATTCCTTGATAAAATTATAAGGTTGATTAGGAGGATATGTGAGGGATCAGAGGTGAAAATTAAAGTGGGTGGGTTCCTTTCTGACAATTTTTGTTTGAGCAGAGGAAACAGGCAGGGGTGTCCTCTTTCCCCTTTGTTATTTGCACTATATTTAGAACAACTGTCAAAGACAATAAAATACTGAGAAATTCAAGGATATAATTGGTGTGGTAGCCAAGAAAAGATGGCTCTATTTGCAGATAATATTGTTTTATACCTGATAAAACCAGAAAAGAACATTTCAGTGTTGTGGAACATTTTGAGGCAGTTTCAGATCTTTTCACAGTACAAAATTAATGAAGCTAAAACTAAGGCAATAACTGAAAATTATATACCCATACATACAAATTGGTTCAGCAATATCCATATTTATGGGGTCATGATAAAATTAAGTACTTAGGGCTATGGATTAAAAAGGATTCTGGTGTTGCAGCTAAGACTATGTGGGAAGAGACTGAACATCATACAGAAACTGAGAAATTGGAGGCTTTGTTATATGGACATGGATATCAAGATACAAGCAGTTAAAATGTTTTTAGTCCCTTTGGTTGGTTCTACTTGATAACGTTGTGTTGACATAACATTGAATGTAATATCACTGAGACCAGAATGTCGCACACCTAAAGCATCGTAATTTCACAAGCTCAACATTGAAAACATTGAAAACTAGGTCCATAACATTGAAAAATTAGAACATCGAAACTGCCACACTTTGCTATACTATGAAAGAGCTACATAAGTGATAGTATCCCTTCAAGAGAAAAGTCATAGTTCGTTAAACATAGAGGAGAGTACATTCCCTAGCACTGGAGTTGCTGGACATTTATATCCTGTAAAAAAATCACAAAAGGGTAAGGATATTTTCATTATCGGCGGCTACGTTTACAATTTAGAACGCACCGTAAACATAAAAAGATACTGGTGTTGTAAACAAAAGCATGTGAGAAATGTAAGGGTCAATCAGTAACAATTTTGCTATCTGATGGTGCAAAGTTATGTAAAATAACTGCCCACATGCATACTGGTGATCTGAGTGAAGTAGAAAAATATGTAATGTGTACACAGCTGAAGCAAAAGGCAATGTTGTCCAGAGATACCTTGTGTTTGGTTGTGTACGATGTAATGGCATCCACATCATTAGATGTTGTTCCATACCTCCCTAGCCATAAAGGTTTATTACAGCAGGTTGGTAGAGTCTGAAGAAAGCAGTATGGAGTGCATGAAAACACTCTGATAATGTTAGAAAGTGTAGATGTAACCAACTTTCCTTAAAAGATGGTGTGTTGATACAAAAACTTTACATACGTAGTACCTCTGATTTGACAGTCTTGGTAATAACAGTTAATAATTTATATGACTTGAGTCATGCCACTATTTGGTTAATGGATGGCACTTTTTTTACAAGAGGATAATATGTCGACAACTTTACAGTTTGCATGGCTTTGTGAAATATGGTGGCTACACCAAAACAGTACCATTAGTATACTGTCTTATGAGCAGAAAATGTTTCAGGAATTATAACATAATGTGGCACTGTGTATTTTATTTACTGAATGAAAACAACTTTACTACCAATGGGAAATACATCCTATGTGACTTTGAGGTAGCAGCAATCAAAAGTGTAAAGACTTAACATTAGTGGATTTTCCCCAAAAGGATGTTTCTTTCACTTTAGTCAGAACCAGTGGAGGAAGGCGCAGTCTCTGGGGTTAGTTGCATTATATAACAAATCACAGCGTTTCCAGACTGCAGCAAAAAGTTTAGTGGCACTTTCTTTCTTACAGGAGGTAATACCAGCTTTTAATGCTTTAAAGCAGTCATTCCCACTGGAAGGCCAAGATCTGTTAAAATATTTCAGCGAATGGTATCTATTAGGAAAAGCCAGGAAATTTACAACCAGATCTATGTCTTTTGTGTGGTTTCAACCGTTATTTCCCAAAGAATTTTGGAATGTTTCATAACTAACTGTTCAGTGTCTTCCTAGAACACAAAACAACATTGAAGGGTGGCATCACAGAATTAAGTGTATGTTGGGGGCTCGTGCTACAGATTTGGCAGTTCTAATGTCTACTTTGGCTAGAGAGTGGAAGAACTCCAACTCCAGATGGCAATCGGGTGTGCACCATCACCTAAAAAGAGAAAACCCCTTTTATGGCAATCCCAGTTTGAAACAGTTTTATATAACAAAGAAAGCTACGATACTGTCAGTTTCTTGAAAGCTCTGGCAGGTTTACTAAAACTATGATCTTCACGTCACTTTCACATATGATCTGTGGCGATGTTATTAATTTATGTTCTTTTTGTTGTGTGGGAATCAAGACTGTTGCATATTACCGTACACTGAGATGTTGAGTTCTTTCAAGGGACTTTTCTGCAAGGTACTATTATTGTAATAATACAGTGTCATTCTATTTATGTTGTAAAGTCAGTTACTACATTTTCAGCATGATTATTATTCCACAGGAAGATTTTTTTTACATTTAAAGGCACGGGACACAGCAGTGGAATGTATTGTCACCATGTAGTTATTCGATGTTATGGTCCGTCGATGTTATAGTCTCAGTTTTTCAACATTTTCAGCATTGGCCTTCTGAAATTACGATGTTTTAGGTGTGTAACATTATGGTCTCGCTGATAT
This sequence comes from Protopterus annectens, assembly GCF_019279795.1. Classification (NCBI taxonomy): domain Eukaryota; kingdom Metazoa; phylum Chordata; order Ceratodontiformes; family Protopteridae; genus Protopterus; species Protopterus annectens. The sequence goes on from NC_056725.1 coordinate 1,222,617,134, forward strand.
TACATTCAATGTTATGTGAACTCGACATTATCAAGTAGAACTCTTTCGTTTTTACACAGGTCAGGCATATTTTTGTCAACCAGAGAAGTTGTGGATAGCAATTAATAAAGAGCTGAAGGATTTTATCCAGATGGGGAGGACAGCAAGAGTCAAGTGGGATAAGCTGATACTTCCAATTGAACAAGACAGTTTGGGATTACTCGATTTGAAGGGGTATTTCAGAGCTACACAGTTAAGGCTCCTAATACATAGCACAAGCAGAAATATATAATTACAAGTGGAAAGGGATGATGATGAAATGGGGGGGCTCAAGAAACAAGGAGAGACTGGGATTTTGGATGCAGACCCTTATGGAAAATAAAAATAACCATGCAGATTATTATATTCATAAAGTAGCAGAAAGTATTCTAAGAACTAAGCCAACATGGCAATGGAGAAAGGAGATTCTGCCAATATGGATGACTGCAATTAGGGATACAGACAATTGGCAAGAAGGGATGGAATTTATTGGAGATACTAATAAAAAAAAAAAAAAAAAAAAACAAGGTATTAGGAGCAAATAGTTAGAGAGGGAAAGATAATAGAATGGGAAGAGGCCAAGAATTTATTTAGACTACAGTATAGAGATTGCCTTCTCTATCAAGAAATGATATCAGACTATAGGCGAATAGAAATAAATAGGGGACCCTGAGTGAAAGACCATCACTCGTAAAGTTTTAGTAGAATCTAGAACAGAAGCTGCTGTTAAAAAAGGAATAATTAGTATATGTAAAATATTGCATGATAACTATAAGAATCAATCAGACTAGGTTGAAAAGGATTGGGAATAGAGATTGGATAAGCAACTCACAAAGAAACAATGGGGGATATATGTATATCTTCCATATATGCAACAAAGCAAATGTTGGAGGTGCGATGGGGAAGAAAGTGGTAACTGGGAACATATTTTCTGGGAGTGTAATGAGTTGGCAGGCTTCAAAGATTCCCTGCAGACTGTTCTGTCTGAAATACTTGGTGAGCAAATTGGTGTAATGAAGGAAATTATTTTTGAGCTAGAATACAGAATTGGAATTGCCTAGACATAGTAATGCCTTACTGAGTCTAATTTTGGTGGCTGCCAAAAAACAGTTACTAGAAAATGGAAATCAAAGTCTAAACCAACTTTACATGAAGTAGTGACTATAGTAACAGTGATAAAACAACTGGAATTTGGATCTTTAGAAAAGGGTAGGCGCAAAGTACATAGGAAAAAATGGGAATTGTGGGAACAATACATGCAGAGGAAGAACGAGGTTTAAAAGAAGGCAGGATGTGAATGAGCAATGTAATGTTTGTCTGACAATGACTGGATAGATTATAAGTGATGTATAATGTTTGCAACTACAATTATGTCAACATAGTTTGTGATGTATAATGTTTGCAGCTAAAAGTATGTCAGTATGGTTTGTTTTCATTTATATAAATATATGATTGCCTATGTCATACGTGATAATTTAATAAAGATATTTCTTGTTTAAAAAAAAAGAATCAAACCTCCTACTCAACCCCAAGAAAGCTAAGTTAATGCTTTTTACTTCACAAAGTTGTCAAAATCAAAAGCAATCTTTTACCATAAAGTTAACAAATAATACTGTCATTGAAACTATAACTCGCAGTAAACTTCCAGGCATTATAATAGATGCAAATCTCAAATACGACAAGCATATACTGTGCACCATTAAATCTACATATCAAAAACTAGGCTCCCTTTATAGGATGAATGGATTCCTTACAGATACTAGAAGAAAAAGTCTAGCCACCGCCTTCTTATTACCAACTCTCTTGTACACCACTCCTTTCATAACAAACTTAAACTATACTCAAAGAAAGAAACTTGCCTCCTACTAATATAAAATAGTTAAATTTGCCACCAATCTCCCTCATAGGACCACTATTGTCATAGCTTAAAGCAATTAAACTGGCTTGAATTACACAACTACCTAACATTCACAACTAACTACAGCACACAAACTCATCCATCATCCAGGAAAATGCTTTGCACTGCAAAACATATTACTACCCAACTGTTCAGCAAGGGACCGCCACTCTAGTAACAAATTCTTATTACTTACAAATAAATCAAATAATGTTGCAGGAGACTCGTTCTACTCCCATTATGTGGCTAAACTCTGGAATAGTATCCCCGCATAAATAAAACTGTCCAACAAACTCAACAGTTTTAAACCACTGCTTAAACAACATCTTAACCATTCCTGGTCCTGCACATGCTCATCACAAAGTTAAGGCTCTGTGTTCACCATACGATACTCTCCGAATACTCTCCTTAAACAGAATAATCTCAACCTCTCATTGAAATGACAAAACAAATTTTATATATAACTACTGCCTATATAACCTACTAAGCTGCATGTGTGCTTTCTATTTAGTAACTTCCACCTCTTTAAAATCTTAGAATGTATAAATGCAACTACTCTTTGTGTATAAATGTAAATAAAAATGCAACTACTCTGTGTTTAACTGAAACTTAGTATAATGCAATGTAAGCAAATGGAGTTTTTCTTCCTGAGCCTCCTCTGAAAATGGGTATTACTCAATCGGACTTTCCTGGTAAACAATGACAAATAAATGAAGTGCAACTTGGATAACAGGATGGGGAACAGGAAATTCATTCTTGTTTTGACACCTATATTTCTAATGGACACAGGTAGCCTAAAAATGTTTCATCTCCCAGGCCCCTGCTTACATTTAGCAAGGGTATCAGAACTTGTCAGAGATTTGGGATGCATAGCTAGGCTTAAAAAGGCCCTTGTGGTCACTACCCTAGTGCACACCTATGAACCTATAGTGCAAAGAGTAGGGGGTATGATCAGACAATCCGGATGGCTCTTTAGTATATATTGGCATTTAGAAATAAATGCTGGTATTTTGCATTTGCAATTATAACCGACTGCTGTAGCACTCCCTGTTTGATATAAACTGTAGCAGCTGCTTGCTACGAATGTAGAGTCTGAAGTTTTCAAGTTATGGCAATGTTCCAAAGATCTGTCTGTGCTAGACATTACAGTTTTAGTACTAGTACTAGAAATGGCAGATGTGGTAGTGTAATTATTAACAGATTTACATGAGCTAGTACAAACTGCATGTAATTTAATTGCATTTTATACTGTCCATTAATGCTCCTTCTGAGCCCTTCTCCAAATAACTTTCCCCAACTTCTCTGCAAGGTTGCTTTAGAAAGAAACTTCTCTGCAGCAAAGCCAAACCAGTTTGATTTCCTATTAAAACTGTCAAATCATTTTAATGTGTTTGGCATTTATGATCGGTATACAATAAGCAGAAATTTGCAAACTTCAAAGGTAAAAAAGCAGTTTGATGCAAAAGCCATGTTCCTTCTAAGCAAACCCAGCTTCTGAAAAGAAATCAAGGTACTTGTTAGCAGGAATTCTAAACAACATAAGTCATGTGAAGACTTAGATCATGCAATTTTTGTTCCTGAAAAAAAAAAATAATGACTGTTAATTCCCTACATTACTATCATTTTCTGCATTACATTCTAATGACCCTATTGACCTACCTTCTTCCACACAAAATCAACATTTACCACAATAATACTTTTTTAATATAAAAATATAAAAGAATAAAATCTTTGGAATCCCCACAACCTCTGCCCATACTTTATGACAAAATATAAAGACCGCATTATATAACCCGTTGACTACCTTTGCAGCCTCTGATTCAGACATGGTGTCTTTCTAAATATAAACGCATGAGAATCAGACTGCTTCTTAGAAGTATCCCCAACACACAAACACACACACACACACACACACACACACACACACACAATCGAACACAGTTTTCAGACTAACTTCTAACCTTCATGTACTAGAAAAAAAAAAACAATCATTCATAAAGATATGCCTACTTAAGAAACACAATATTATGTCTAGACTCCAGTATGGATTTTAGACTCAGCATGTCAGACAAACTGCTATTCATATCCTAATAGACTGCATTCTTTCTAACACAGGCAAATGCCTGCTAATTGACACATGTCTTTACACTTAACTAGGACATTTAACTTTGTAAATCATAGTATCCTAATAAAAAAAAAAAAAAATAGCAAACGAAGGATTTAATAATGGTGCTACTACATGGTTGTCCATCTGTCTTCCCCTTGACCATTCTTAGTGAAAACTGGATCCTCATCTTCTAGCTTTACCCCTGTATTGGACGTTGTCCTCTAAGCCTCCATATTAAAACCCCTACTTCTCCCTCTATATCAGTCCCCTTCCAACTGCAGACTTTCTACATGCGTGTTAACAGGTGCTCTACAGATCCTCCTCATCTGAAACTACAGCTGGAAAATGATGGCAGCACTATAACATGATGGGGCACATAATATATTATAAAAATGCTTCAACAAAATGCATGATTTTTGATTCTCATCCCAACTTAAACTGATATCATCCCACTTAAAACTACTCTGCAGTTCACATACCTTTGTCTCTGGCTAGACCAATGTCTGACATTTGTTTTTATAATGAAATAATGAGAAAATATACATGCTCATTATTCTGTCCCCTGCAAGGAACATCGCTGTGCAATAAGGCAAGAAGCAGGTTGCTATCAGTTCAAGTATATACAGACAGTCTTCCCTGCTCACTCCATTTTAAGTCGTGCAAAACAGAATAATTTTTTGGTCAATTCCTTGTCACATCTGAATAACCACCCATTATGTCCTATACTCATATACCGACAGTGGTCTAGTCCTAAGATAATCAAGCCAAATGGCACTGTAGATAGCACTGCCAATATTCAGTCAAAAATGTGGAATACCCATTAGGTAGAACCATGAACCCTAACAAATTACAGACTATTCAGAAATCAACTACTAAACTTCTCAAATAACAAAGTACTACTGTTTGGTATATCCTGACTTCATCTGCTCAACTAAAGTGCTCCTTTTTGCATAACCATTATGCTATCTGCCTCTCTCTTACTTTCCTATGATCATAACCCTACATACCAAAAAATATCTTTATTTATCATATATATTATTTATAGATACCGAAAAGTATCTTTATTTATCCAAGTAAACTTTTCAATGGTCACCCAACAAAACTTCCCTAAGAAATATTGAACAGCTTGAATAGCTTTTAATAACACTATTAATGCCCCCATGATTTTTTTCTAATGACTAGTATTTTATAATTACCATTCTTTATATAAATGTTATCCTTTATTATTGTTCCTGTGTGTTGTTACTCCTTTCTGTCTGCTGACGATCGTTGATCTTTGCATTAACAATTCCACTCACTCCCCACCAGATGAGAGTCGATTACAGGATGCTGCCATCCAGGCAGCCATCAAGATTATAGTTCCCACTGCCTTGTGAAAGCCTAATGGGTGAAGTGCTCTGCCAGGCCAAAAGACTGTATACTTCTGCTGTTATGCTACAGCACAACCTGCTTCATAGGTTTGTACATAATGTGCCTTGTGCTGCCTCAGTGTAACACTCAGCCTCCGCTGGGCATCTGTCTCATTGCAGACCAAGCTCCATTCCTCAACCACCCCAGGATGGGTGTTGTCAGTGGTGACTTCTTAGTCCCACCCTCCCTGACCAGCTCTTCCGGTACCAACTCATCTCTATCTCACTAACCACTCCCAGGTCATCTGAATCACAGTCAGGGTTTTGTACTTATGCATCATGTCACTCTTTATGCAATCAATTAGTATTTTAAGACAAGTACAAATACTGTATTAGGATGTCATTGTCAATTCCAGTCTACAGTTACATTCAAATTTACTGTTTTTTGTTAACTGCTGCATTAAAATCTTTGATGTACTGTTTTTCTTGATCCTTTGTGCCTGAGCTATCGCTAAAATATATATTTTATTGATCAGTGCATTATTCTAGTAATTAAGCTCAAACATATGTATAGGTAGATAATCAGATATAGAGAAATAGATACATACACATATATATATGTATCTACATGCATACATACATATATACGTACATATATACTTAGATATATACATACATACATACATAATTACATATATATATCCCCGAAAATCATTCTCAGCGTTGCACACAGAATGAACCATTAAGGCACGAACATCTGCAATTCAGTATCTTGAATGAGCTGTATTCCCAGCTGTCTTATTACCATATGATATCCATTTGTCTGTGACTAAGCTGTCAGGGCTAACCTAATTAATGCAAAGTACTGAATGGCTGTTAAGGAACTGACAGCACAGCATTTAAAAGTACTTGACTCTACCAAAACCACAGAGAGAAGGGAAAAAGAAGGTAGTCTTTCAATGTATTTAAATGTCACCGCATTCACCACTCCACAAATGTCTCCAGTTATGTCCATTATGTAAACTGGCACACTTACAATTATGCTAACCCTTCCACAGGAGAAGTCATTCATACGTGAAATACAACTTAGTCTACTTAACCTGTTATTTCTAGATCTTTAACAAATCTCAGGGGTAATACATCATTTTAGAAGTCACGTAGTCCCTGGTCTTCCTGATGTCAGATCAAATAACTACTGATGGCCATACAGTTCATGGAGCTGTGTGTGTGTGTGCGCATGTGTGTGTGTGTGCATGTATTCTATATTCAGCTCTGTGTGTGTGTGTGTGTGTGTGTGTGTGTGTGTGTGTGTGTGTGTGTGTGTGTATATATATATATATATATGTGTGTGTGTATGTATATATGTGTTTATGCATGTACACACACACACACACACACACATATATATACATATACATATATATATATATATATATATATATATATATATATATATATATATATATGTTTTAATATACATTTGTGTTTGGCAAGATCAGGGTCTGAAATTTTTTTCATAATAAAAAAATAAAATGCAGGTTTAGTTTATTCTTCTTCTGGAAATGAAAACTTTTGTGATGCCCTTTAAATCAGCCACCGTTAACAGCATATTTGCACCTACCATCAAATATTTTTACTAGTGATTACATCAAATATTTTTACTAGTGATTACATCAAATATTTTTACTAGTGATTACCAGTGATTACCAGTGATTCCCAGAAAACTATCTATAAATAAACATATTACACACATTCACACACACACACATTCACACACACACACACACACACACACACACACACACACACACACACACACCTTAGAATAGGTAATTTGTATTATCTTTTTTTTTTAATATTTGTCAATTAAGGCTGCTTTGAAAAAAAGACTTCTATTATTCTGACTGAATCTATTTAATTAATTAAATTATAATTCAAAATATTTTGCACCTTCTTTTTGTCAAACAGCCGTTCTTTCTCACTGCACACAACGTATAATACGAGAGGCTGGTAAGTACGATGTTTTGATCTTCATCTGTAACTGAAAAGGAATTCTGGTCCATGTTACAGCAGCTCTAGGCGAGTCATTAGCAGATTTGGGCTTTTTTACAATACTGGAGACCAGCATGCCTTGCAAATAACCTGCTAGATGTTGGCCAAGATGTATGTTCATAGGAACATATACATTATTTCATTAAACCAACCCCATCATTGCTTTCTGAGACTGTGCTCTGGTATTACCATTGCCTTTCACTGTGCTTCTGTCATTGCTTGTGTCTTCACCTTGCAGATCATGCATTACATTATATAATGTGATTACAGGAGACAGTTTGTCAATTCTGTCCATTTAGGAGGCTCTAACATGCAGCTGCAGCTTCTGGCCACCTTGGGTTGCGTAGATACTTCTAGCTATCCCATGCCATCTTAAAGGCTTCTGTGGATTTACAGCCCAACACCTGCTAAGGCATGATTTGAAAAAGGATATATAGTTCTCTGTGTGAAAAAATACTTTTTTTAGGCCCAGCTTAAAGGGAGCACTGTAAAATATTTCTAAATGGTATATCCCTAAGACAAAGTAAATAGATATTACACAGATGTGGTGTTTCACTGTCCAGTGACATTACTGCATCTTCCTCAAAATGGCGGAGCACAAGGCATGCATCCCTTTACTGTAAACCCCTCTTATTAAAGCTATAAACTGCTATATACTATGTCACCTTTTTAATAAATAATATAATACTATATTGTAGACAAATAATGGAGTAGTAGAATTACTGTACATTGATTAGAATGCCACTGTGAACTATATACTAGCATACCATGGCTGATATAATGATACTGGAGGTATTCAGAAACAAAGGGCAGAGTGTGTTACACAAAACAGAGCTGTGATTGTAGACAAACAGTGAGGAGGCAATTAAGATACACATATAGTGCAACCCCATTACTGGGAAATGACCGCAATATGCATTTTGTACTAATGACTACATAATGAGGGTCAACATGACAAACTCGGACAGAGTCACGATTAAGAAATATATAAAATTAGCATAATAAGCTGCAGTGAGCAGCTGTTCTGAGTGCCATCATTTTTTGTGCATGGTGCTAGATGCAGCATCTGAAGTAACTGATCAACTTGCAATAGTGGCCACCTTGAAAGCTAATATATGTGATATTATGCATTTCCACCCTCTGCACCACAGAAGGGTCTACTAACAACTGATATACTGCCACATTCATGACTGGAACATTGATGACCACTACTGTGTAAATAATTACACCAAAAGGGTGTTGGTTGTCATGTGCTGCCCTGACATGGAATTAAGAAAGATACATGGAATGCTTATCAGAGTGGACATAAAGGCTTGTGTAGCTTTACCTCTCCTCACTATTGGACCATTCAGCATGTGACAAGGAGCACATTAAAGTTTTGCAAGCATCAGTCTCACAAATCCTATCCCAGTTCCCTGATGTGATGCTGCAGTATGTGAAAAAGCACATTTGGTTTCCATGGACAGCAGGGGAGAAAACCACAACTATGCGGGAGCTTTCTACAACATAGCCCATTTCCCTCAGGTCCTTGGTGTTCACTGACTTCACCCACATTACCATCAAGGAACCATGTGCTCAACATGACATCAGTTTATCAACTGAAAGAGCTTCTGCTTCACCAAGTGCCAGGCGATGTGCAGTACACATGGCATTATATGCAGTGTGTCTGTGTATCACCTTGGCAGTTCCCATGACTTTTATATCTGGCACTTGTGTAACCAGTACCACCATTTAATGCAGGGTGACGTAACACAGGATCATCTACTTAGTAGCTACATACGTTGTCACAGAGCCCCCAACATTCTAGTCCTCTGAATGTTGGTAGCAGGCTCCTCATCGTGGTCTGCACTGTTTTGTGCTGCAGGCAGAATCATGGCTAGGTCATCTTCAACGTTGTACGTTTCCTTGAATTTGTACCCCTTCAACTTGAAGTTAAGGAGCAAAAAAGGTCTTTCTCAAAGTGGAAGACCAAAACAAAGCTCTTCATCTCTTGTCCTGCTCTAAAACATTAGCAAACTGCTTTCTATAAATATAGCAAGTAGCTTGCTACTGTTAGACTTATGGCTTTAGCCAGGACTACAAATGTAGTCCCACACTATCAGCACCTGCTAATCATGCCTCCTAACAGCTTGCTAATCGGGCAGCCACCCCCTTTACTCCACTCCAGTTATGGCTCTGGCTGTAGGTGAAAGTGTGGCTGATGACCCCATCTGCAGTCTGCAGACCATAATAAAGATGACACAGAGCACTGTATTCACAATGATGGAACAACACTGAGCATGTTTTCAGACTGCTGAAGGATCACTCTACTGCTAGGCTACATCTAGTAGGATACTACAGTATGCTCCAGAGACCTGCAGAATGATATTTGTGGTCTGGGTCATACATTGTAACATAATGCTGTGAAAGCAGTTACAATGTGGAGACCTTGTAGTACAGACTGACAAACATGTGACAGCTGCAGAGGTTGTCAAAGAAACAGGTTGCAGTGGCGACCAATACAAACCCAAGACAGGTGCAATACTTCATGGCACTGGAAAAAAAGAACTGTGTGGTTCAGAACTATGGAACATGAAAAGACAATCACAGAATAAAACATATGTATGCAATAATACCACCAGATAGTGCATAGACTAGCTAATGCTGTGCAACACACAATATCATATGCCTCACAGGACAGAAGTGTGGCAATGTACAGTCATCACCATTTGAAACAGGTGGGCTTGGCCACAGTGTCAGGGAACAGCAAGTCTAGCATAGGTTGAAGGGTCATGATGGGTAGTGGATGTGATAGCCATATACTCAATTAGGAGGTTAAGGGGAGTCAGGGATCACATCTTCCAGTGACAGGGTGTAGCTTCAATGAGCAGTATGATGTCTAGGTCTGCCATGTTCATGTCACCCCATAGTTTCAGGACTGGATGCATATTTTCCAGGGGATAGCATTCCATGTCAGGTTCATATATGAGAAGCCTGTGTGAGACCTCCCCAGTGGTGCTGTGGATGACCAATGGAACCAGCAACCCAGGGAATGGTTGCAAACAGACATTGCTCACTATAGTTCCACTGGGGACTGTGAGGTTATCGAAGTGCAGGATCCTGACTGCCTTGCTCAGTGAGGTATGTTCATGGTGGAGCCAGAAGAGTGTCTGCCACATTAATGGGAGTGTCATGCAATGGGGTATAGATATTCATGAACAGTCTTGACAGTGAAGCTGTCCTCAGACTGATGCATGCTATCTGCATAAGCCTCAGATATGATTGCACAATGCACCTCTGTCTTCTAGAGTAGCCACAGCAGCCAGTTGCCAGTATACACATGGATGCACCAGTAGGTTCCACCTGGGCCACTGATGCCTTCAACAGGAATGATTGCTCTGGGCCCATATATGTCATGTCACTCTGCACACATTGTCCCCCACATTCACATCTCTGCTATGCTACGTGCAGGCACATTAGAGGCAATGCTGTCATCCAATGCCATCTGTGGTGGTAACATCTGTGTATCAGTAGTAGAGGCTAGTATGGATGAAATGACCTTCTCTGGACACAGATAATGATTACTATTGACCCTTTCCCTCCACTATTTCTTCAGCTATGGATGATATGAGGGTGCACTCCACTGTGCTTTGCTGACAGTGCTACTAAATCATCACTCTGATACATGCATGGTGGCATCATCATCCTCTGAGGTCTGCTAACATCAGGCATGTTCTGACTTGTTGTGCTGGATCCTCCCCCAGTGGAACTTGTGAAATCATACAGATAGCATGTCTGTGGCTAATGCTGGATCATATTTGTGACTCCCACCTCCGTGTGGCATACAGACTGCAATATGCCAGTCATAGACATAGTCAGGTGCAGGTCTATATTCTTGTAGCCCAAATGCTTCTGGATAACAGATATGCATATGTGTTTGTCTCAGTAAAAAACCCACATTAAAAGTCAGCACCATACAGGAATGGCAGGTGTCACTGTTTAACTGATGCATCCTGTAATGACAATCAGACAGTCATCATCAACTCAGCTCCAACATGCAAGCCACTGGCAGTTATAAGGGTTCTCTCATTTTCCCTAACAAGGCATAGAAGGAATTTCTCTATCTCTCTGTTGGTGGTTTAACCAGTAACATAGTTTGCGCTGGGTGAGAGTGGCAATTCTTTGGGCACAAAGTGTTGGGGGTGCAATCTGCTGATCCCAATCTTTCTTTAATGGAATACTGACTTTTAAAAGCCAGGATTGCATTTACAGTCAGACCTATGTGCTGTAACATTCTGTTTTTTTTTGTGAGGTTCCTCGATTTCACTAGAGATTACAGAGGCAGTGGGTTTTTCCACACCTTCCACTTGAGATAGGACAGCTGCCCATCGATTACTGTATCTTATCCCCCCAGCCAGCTCTACTAGCAGTCCAAGTATGCTATCGAACTTAGGTCATCAGCAATGCAGATAGATGCCCAACCTCTGTGCTATTAGGTATGGTGACTGCATTCTTATTGTGCTAAAACAGGCTTGGTAGCACAATAATTATGTCAATGTGGTGATTTTATGTGATCAACTCTAAATTGATGAGATGCATTATCAGCCATATTCCAAGCTGCAATATTTATGTCTGCTCATTCCTGAGCAGGGAAGTCATGTATGGTGTACATGCACTCATGCATTGCAGTGTCCATGCAATGCACACATGTATGGTGTACATACATTACATGGACACTGTGATGCCTGGCCAGGCAATTGTTCTTTTGCATCACACAACCGTTAATACACATTATGTCCCCCTGCTGCCCATCAATGCATGTCATATGGTGTCCAGTACATGCAGCCATGTCCACCATGGTGCAGCCATGTCCACCATGGTGGCTCTTTCCCAAGGGAAAACAAGCAGCAAAAGCCAGTAAAAATTTCAGGTTTTTAAAAATCACATTTTCACAAAAAAACCCACAGTAAAAAAAAATTTAAAACACTTTTCCAGCCTCAAAATGCAAAATAAAAATGATTTTCATTTACTTTGAACAACTTTTAAACTGACAGGAAAAAGTACACTCTCATTTAAGAGTGCAATATAGTCTTATAACAGTCCATTAAAACACAACCTCCTAGCTTAAATATAACTTTCTTGAACTGGAAAGTACTAATAAACAAATATTTTTCCCCCAAAGGGAACTTATCTGTCCAGCAAAGGAACAGCACAAGCTGACCCTAGGATTGTGAAAGCCTCAGAGGAGTATACTCTTTGGTGGAAGAATAAAGGCTTTGGACACAAACCTGTCTTTAGTCACTGGAGGTAACTGACAGTTTAGGGGTGTGCAAGGTGCCCTGAAGCTTTGGCAGCTAGCCAGCTGTTAAATCCTTAACAAGATATAATCCATATAGCTAAGAATACTGCAGTGATCAATATGGTGAACATTTGAATGTACTTATCTTCAATTCAACTTCATCTAGCTTATTTTGCCAAACATTCTGGTTAGCATCTAGTACACAAAAACTGTGTCATTGGACATTGCTGACAGAATCTCTTCAACTGTAATGAGTAGGGGTCTCTTTCATTCACTTTGTCCAGATTTTGAGCATCTACTCTGATGCTAAGCATATCTTGAGTCACATCTATAACTACATTATTGATTCTTTCAATATGCTTTATCTATTTAACAATAATTCCAAGGTCATTCTATTATATTCATCAGGGATGCACGTTTTCTCTTAGTTGGATGCACTATTAGTGGTGCAGCAACAGATACTTAAGCGTTGCATTCACTTGACAAACAACACAAACTAGTAAATAAACATGACTACTTCTGTAAAGTATCATCACTTGTATCTGAATATGTATTTTACAATTAATATGATCTAGTTACAGCTTATTGTATACTTTCTTAGTACTAAATTAAGTTGAATTAACAACACTGTTATTAGCACTAAAATGATGTTCCTGGAAATTACTAGAAGTAACACCCTGGGAAACATTACAGACACTGTTTGCATGAATGTACAAATATTTGTTTCACTGTATTTTCCAAAGGCACAATTAAAAAAAATCTTTTGAGCTCTTACTTTTTGTTCTAATATCCACAGTATCTGACCATGTAGTTTACTTTGCTCCCTGAATATGTCAGTAAAGTACATTCTACACATTGCTTTGAAGCTTCAATGGTTTACATGTAGACTGAGACATACTGGTGCATTCTGCTACACTGTCTACCTTGAATTCAACTGATTTGTCATTAATACTAAGTTTCCTTGTCTACCAGCTGCTCTCAGTGCTGTTTATAAAGTGTGTAGTGCTTTGATTACAATTCCTTCATTGCCATAATGCCAACAAATATTCCTTATTTTTTTTTTATTCTTTGCTTCGATTATCTGTACATTTTCATGCAACAGACTTGCTTTGTTTTTATATACTTCTGCAAAATATCTGCTGCCTCAACATAGCGTACAGATTGTTTTACAAGCTGTTGTTCAGTACAAGACTGCTCACATCACATTTGCTCTGGATTTACAACTTAGGGGGTAACTACTCACGTGTTCTTGCTCATTTTATGTCATAAGAATTTGATATTGATGACATGCTATAGTATCCATCCATCCGCAACCCCTTTTTCCCATTTTTACACATGAGTTCAAGGTGCCACTTCAACAGTGATAATCATCTAGAGCCAAGGTTTGCACCACTGGGTGGTAGCCCTGCCATGGTAGCTCCTCCACACCACATACTCACCTGCACACTTACTCCTATGACCAATTTATAGTGTCCAAGCCACCTACTACATATCCTTGGAATGTGGCAGGAAACTGGAGCACCCACAGGAAACTCACACAAACACAGGCAGGACATGCAGACTCCACAAAAAATGCACCTCAGTCGAGAACCAAACTGGGGAACCTCTTGCTGTAGTATGTTTAGTGCTTATTATGATCACAAGGTTCCAGGGAAATGGTGGCACAGCTTTTTATTGCCTACTGCTGATCTCTGTTTCCAAGGTGCAGCAATTTCAGAGTGAGAATGATAAAATAAAGTAAAAGTAGGCTGAGACTCCCCCTCACATGATGATGTGCAAGGGTTGCCTCTTAAAAAACAAAAAGCTTTTTGTTATTTTTATTTTGATACACTTTCTCGTACACTATCTCAGCTTGGCCACATCGTTAACAAATTCGTACTGAAATGGTCAGATTTGAACTGTATTGGTCAGATATTTGTGTATTGGACTTGGTAGTGTTAAGCACTTGCAGGGAATCCTTGCAGTTTTGGCGAAATGCTATGAAGTTTTTCTCATGTTCATAACTACAAGTTGTATACAAAGCATTAATTTAAACTGTGCAACTCCTTCTAGGTACCAGCTTGGATGCCTTGGCTGTCTTTGCCATTGCTTCCACTATACGCCTACATTTTATCTTTATGTGTCATGTTTGCGCTATACTATTTTCAGCCACTATTTTAATCTTATACATTTCCATTCACTCTGTAAGCTCTTCCAACTGCATACTCTTAATTTCACTTGCTTTTCACACATGCATCCAGTAATTAATATAAAGTCATTTATTATTCTCTAATGAGTATGTCACTCATTTGGTAATTTGTAATGTCACAGGCAAGTCTATAATCAATGAATAATGAAACTTATAAATCTATGCTCTGTTTCTATTCCTTAGTTCAATGACATAAATGTCTGTAGCTTCCTGAACTCATTGATAACTTGCAACGAATAAATGTTTGATAAAAGTCAGTTATTTATTTTACTTAAGGTGCACTTTAAATTTCTCTTTTACAACTGTTAAGTCATCTTTGTCCTCTTCTGAGAAGTTAAGTGCCTTAATTATTTCACTGGCTTATTTGCATCTGACAAGTAAAGATGTTACATATTAAACTTGTTCTGCCTTATCTGTTGTACCTCAACCTGTAGAGAGGGTACAGCCCAAACATCTGGACCTGAAGTTTCTAATTTTCTGACAAGTTTCTGGCAGTTTGAGAGATACTGGTGATTGTAGGGACCTCATCTTGCAAATGACTATAAAGGCTTGCTTGCATTAATATGAAAAAATAGAAAACAATAGTGGCTTAACAATTTTATAAAAAAAACATGAAAAGAAAAACATCATAATAAATTCTAATTTTTCTGATTATTCTTGTGAACTTAGCCACAGGAGTAATTCTAACTGATCTAACTGATATATGTGATTTGGGTCATGGGGTTCATAGATAGTTACCTGGTATGGAATCCAGGAGACCATTACGTCTGGTCCAATTTCTCAAACTGCATCAGAGCGGTGGCAGTTAACTAATTTGCTTAGAGTCACACAGCAGATAAATGAAGGCTGATGGTGTCAAACCTTTAACTATAGGAAGCAGCTATTAACAGCTCATATTCTTAAGCTTCTGTGCTGTCAATAGGATTGCAATATCACTGTATAAAACTCATAGAAAAAAAGTGTTTTTTTTAAATTTCCATCAGGTGAAATAATAAATCTGGCACTTTGGAGTTCTTTCATTTTTTTGCAACATGCAAAATACTTCTAACGACAATGTAAAGAAGCAGGGCACAGGCATGGCATTCAATGTCCTGAACCTTAACTGTGATCATTGCACAATGCCTAAGCACATGGCATGCATTTTTGTACTAGAAACAGTACAAACAATACCTATAGAGTGCTATGTACTACAGGTGCCTCCAAACATATCTAATGGCCACTCCTTTCTTGCATATCAGTATGCCTTACTTCCACCCTTCAATTTCCCCATGTAGTATTTGATCTCTTCTCACTCTCCTTGTGTTTATAATGAATACAAGGTCACAAGCTCCAAATGCTGTTTCTTCATCTTCTTTCTATCCATCCCATTGATAGCCCTCATGGCCTTCCTCCAGATGATTTCCATTTGTTTCATACCCTCTCCGTTCAGGATCTCCAGAAATGCAGCTTTACCACCATATGACAAAGTAGAGGTGTAACACCTATCTACCTGGAGTGTATGCCCCAAAAAACTACAACCCAACAATTAGTTGGCTGCTCCTACCACTCTTTTAACTTGCGTCAGATGGTCCATTAACTTTATAGGCATTTCTTTACTATATGATTTACTCCATTCTTCTTCTATCAGCCCTAAGGTCAGTGCAGATCATCAATGAAGGTCCTGATGGAAGTGTTCATGTTTTAGGTCTTTCTCTCCACTCATTGTAGCGTAATGCTACTGTGAAGTCTCTTACAATACAAACTGTTACATTTACTTACCTTTTCTTTCTGTATTTATGCTAGCATTTTGTTTTATACTTGAGCTATTTTCTACTTACTTTTCATTGGTGTGTGTAATTTTAGGCACAACTGATTTTTATTTGTTTGCTATGTTTTCAGATATGTTTAGGCTTCTATGACTCTCTGCTGAAAATACTCCCTTGGATGCGATGAGATTATATGTTTAGTAAAATCTTAGGAAATAAGTAACAACATCTTCCTCCAGTGGAACAATAAACTGTAAGCTCAGAATTCAGTGTGCTGGAAGATGTCTGTACATATGGAAATAAAGCAGTGCCCACAGCGCACTAAGATGTCATATTCATTGATTATGAACATAGACAAAGGAAGAATGGCTTAATGGGCTTTTTGTTATAAAAAGGGCATCTCACGAGTACCAAATACTGGGTTATAAGGGCAGAGGGAAAAAACTGGTCCACATTTACATACTAAAAAGTTTTAATTGCTGTAACACTCTTTAAGCCCTAATTCATTTAACAAAAGCATAGCAGTCTGTCTTTTTAACTCATGCTGAACACCCAGGTCTTTTTTCTCCACTGAGATTGTAAAGTTCCTAACAGTAAGGCTGCAATGTTGTTTTAATGGTGCTCAGAAGTAGCTGCAGAATTAGTGTGAATTTTGAGAGGGAGGATAATAACAAAGCTGAAGCAAATGCTAACCTTATAATATGTGTATGTAACAGTCTGCTTGGAAAAGAGCTCCCATATGGACAGCTCAGTCTTGTTGAAGTGACACCCTGACCCCATGTGCAAAAAATGGGAGAAAGGGGTTGAGGATGAATGGATGGATGGAAGGACAGTTCAGTACATTGAAGCCCCAAACCAAATGAGTTCAAGTCCCCCAAGTACTGCAAAATGTACAGGCGTTTCCACCTCGGGAAATTTATCTGGAATAGGATTAAGAGAATGTTATCCATTCAACTCCCTCCCCCTTAAAAAAGAGATCTGCAAGTACCAAGAAGAAACAGAAAAAAAGGAAGTAAGGCATGGGGGCGATGGAGCCTAAACATTAGATATACTTTTTAGTGTCCTGCTTTATAATTATGTATGCAGTAGAGTACATACTAAAAATTTTGAATTGCTGTTACAAAATGGATGTTTAAACAGATTGAAGTGGATAAGGTTCCTGATGCAAAACAGTATACATCAGTATGAAATTCAGTGAGCAACACATTTGGATTTCCCTCTGCACAGACTAGTTTCACCACAGTTCTTCTTTCTGAATACTTATTAGTTGCTCCTATGCAAAAGCTGTTTAGTACATTGTCAACCTAATCCTACCATCCACTTTTTTTTCAAATTCCCTTTGTGTGAATAACTGAGCATTCAGGTTTAGAACAGCTATTTTCCTTTTCAAAGTGATTATCCTAAGTGTACATAATGATGGAGCTATGCCTCCCCTGTGAGTGCTGATCCTAGGCCTCCCCTGTGAGTGCTGATCCTAGGCCTCCCCTGTGAGTGCTGATCCTAAGCATCTCACTGCCAAGCATGACTTACTTAACATGAACAAGTGTTCCTAATTCAATGCATCTACAGAGATCAAAACTGCTTAACTTACTTAAACTGGAAGAGAAGATCCATACTTCATTCTGCCTCCAGAATACAAACTGTTTTCTGTTCTTCTGTGGGTCAGGTGATTTTTTTTTTATTATGAGCTCAATGCACCTTTCATACAAGGGTAGATTTTCATGAACTCAGTGTCTGAATCCAGTGTTTGTATTAGAGGCTGTCTGTCAGCTGGCACTAATAAAGGATATAAAATAAGAAGCAGATTTAGTAATTTAGTGCCTAGGTGCAGTTTAAGTTGGCAAGTGTATATGCACACATATACATACAAACACACATACATGCACACACTGTATGTGTGATCTTGTATTATGTGTGTGTGTATGTATGTATGTATATATATATATATATATATATATATATATATATATATATATATATATGTATATGTGTGTGTGTATATATATATATATATATATATATATATATTATATACCGATAGCACACAACATGTGTGTGTGTGACATCATGTGTGTGTCACAAACACGATATATATATATATATATCATCACATATATATATATATAACCAACAACACATACCAAAACACAAACAAACACACACACAACTACTACCTACACCTAAAACCTAAAAAACTAAACAACAACTTACCACTACTCAAACCCTAACACCTAACTAAAACCTACTCTGGTCACTACCTAACTACTAACTACTCAACCTAAACCTAAACACTACTGCTAACTTACCTAACTACTAACCCGCCTACTAACACACTTCCCCCTAACCTAACTCACAACCTACCCTATCCCAAAAAACATCCACACTTACACCTTTACTAACCCTAACCCTAACCTAACAACCTAACGCCAAAAACCAAAACTAATTCACCTTACACTACTTACCTTTACTCTACTAACCCTAACCTAACCCACCTACCCCCCCTACCCTACAGACTGCCAACATTACTTCTTACCTTTTTACACCTTAACGTCCGTCCACTGCGCATACACATTCATTCCCCATCCCATCTCGTTGTTCTCCGGTTTTTTTTTTTTCATCTCCGATCTTCCGCCGTGATTGATTTCGCTGTCGGTCTTCCCATCTGTCGACGTTATAACCTAGACCCATATATATATATAAGAAATGTGTATATCTGGCTTTAATCGTGTTCTCTGTTTATACCACATTGTCTAATTTCTTGTACAGTACTGTGTAATCTAAAAGTAAATGTTGATGATACTGGCTGAATGAAATTTTGTACCTTGTCACCTTACTGTATTTTCAAATATCAAATGTTATAGGAGATTGTTATCATATCTCTAAAGGCCACATTTCTACCAAGTAAATTCAGATTGTTTTGTGGTGAAATTTGTACAAGTTATGTAATTTCAAATTCACACTCCTTTCTGCTGCCTTGTATTCCAGGTGAAATCAAGTATTTGACTTTTATCACCAAAAGTGTAGAACTTTTAACACAGAAAGAGAATTTCCTGTTTTTACTTTGGCATTGCCTTTTTCTTTCTATAGAGGATGATACCACATGGTCCAGCTTGGAAACTACTGCAAATGGATTTGTTTGTGGGATGAATGAGTTAATAGTTGGCTATAGGGAATGCTGGTGAAATAACATCATTCTCCCTAATATCAATTATTCAGTTTAATTAATTCCAAGAGGATACCTAGCTGGATTACAAAGAAAAGATGTTGTGATGATTAGAAAATGTACTAAAGTATTCAGAAAGAAATGTTAAATTATAAGAATGTTTTTGGATATTAAAAAGTTAAGAACTGATGTGAGATGGTTAGAAACAAAGAATAGTTGGAGAAGAGCTAAATTGACAGGAACCTGGAGTGATACTTATTGCAAAGAAGTAAAGTTGAAAGGTTTTGAGTGACTTCTAAAGGAACACCAAACTGACAGTAAAGACATACAGGTATATGACAAGTTTTATATGTACATTA
Source organism: Protopterus annectens (assembly GCF_019279795.1). Taxonomy (NCBI): domain Eukaryota; kingdom Metazoa; phylum Chordata; order Ceratodontiformes; family Protopteridae; genus Protopterus; species Protopterus annectens. Next base: position 1,222,637,290 of record NC_056725.1, read on the forward strand.
AAAGGGTACTGTTAGAAAATACAGTAAAGACTCAATTATCTGAACTAAATAGAACCTAGCATAGTTTGGATAATCAAATTGTTTGGATAATCAAACATATAATTGAACCAGATAAAATACTTTTAAAATCTTGTTTTTTTCTGCATGCAGGAATACACTTTTCGACCATTCAGAGATTCCAGTGGGCAATAAAAAATATTTTTCACACACAAGCTGGCTACAAGCTCAAAAACCATGCTCAAGCAAATGTGTATAATGTATACATATTCAGACTTTATGATTTTTCCTACCCGAAAAACTTTGGAAGGCTGGTTCTGATAATTGACATTTCTGATAATCGACGTTCAGATAATCGACTCTCTACTGTAAGGATGAAACCACAGCACGGGAAGAAGCAGGGAAAAGGAGAAAGATATCAACCTATCCCTTCTCCAGTCCACTCATACCTGGAATCTCATTTTCAGCTGCCTATCTACACATTCCCTTTTTGGGAATATCCTGCATTTGAACTTTACTTTTCACATAAAGAACTGCACACAGTCTAAGTAAAGTTCTGTTCTTGAGCTATCAAGGCTAAACTTTCCCTACCCCACATTTGGGATTTTGTTGACATCTGGCTCTCTGCTGGCTAACTACTTAGGCATTGCCTGACCTTGACCTCTTTATCTTTCACATAAAAAAACTGAGAACTATCTAAGTACTGTTCCTAGTTTATCAAGGTTAGTTTATCAAGGTTAGCCTCCATCCTCCACTACATACATTCTGGATGTTGTTGCTGGTTAGCTGCCTGAAAACTCCCTTCTTGGGTATTGTTTTCCCTTTCACAAAATGGACTCCACAGAACCCAAGTACTGTTTCTTTACTACTACTGTTACTGTTCAGCTCCTCCAGCTTTGGGATTTTGTCACGTGGCACTCTGCAGGCTCCATTCATGGGCATTACCTGCCCTTGAACTATTACATTTCCACAAAAAGAACGGCACTAAATGTAATTACTGTTACCACAGTGTCAAGGTTGACCTCTCTTCTCCCTCACACACATTTGGGATCTTGTTGCAGAATGATTCTTCAAATGCTCTGTTCTTAGGTATTACCTGTTCTTGGTCTTTGCCTTTTACAAAAAGAACCATGCAGAATCAAAGCTATGACTCTTCAATATCCTTCACTAAGTGTTGTGTTAGGCTATTTTGGCTAAAAATCTAGTTTACCTGGTGTATATTTGCTGCTGTTTCAGAGTAGGACTCAATATATTATTCCACCATACTATATCTGAACAGTGTCTATTAAGTGCAGCTTAAGACAATGTCTGCTTTTCTACTATATTGGAGAACTCTAAAGTATATTTAACAGAATCTAATTCTTTTAAGCTTCCCTGGTATTGTGACTGGTACTAAACTGCATTCATATTTAGTCACTCAAGATCAAAATGCATGTTTTTTTGTCCTTGATTTATTTTACACTGGGAAAACACACATTTTACTGTTCCTTGCCCCCTTGACCCGATATACATGTTCACCTTATGTGGCCATAAACTTGTCCACTCTTAGGCCAGATTCTTGCTGTTCCTTTGTGTGTCTCACATTCAGACTGTACACACAGTCTTACCTCTCCACCTTTTACCCTTGTAGTCTATGCATGACATGGAAGGTTACTGTATCTGTATGTAGATATGGAAGGTCCATGTTTGTAAATACCGCAGTATGTTTCATACTGTTTGCACTCATTGCCTTGTACCCCAGCAGGAGCAGTGTGTGTTATGTAGTAGATGCAATGTTTAATATCCTATGTGTGCTTTGATCTTGTGTGTTATGTACAACTGCTTTTTGTAGGAAACAGGATTAGAATAATTATTGTTGTCTTAGAACAGTAGCTTGCTAACTGTGCATGTGACAATCATCTGAGCAATTTATATAATGCTGTGTATCGACTAATTCAATGTAGTAACAATAAGTGTGCAAACTATTTTATTGCATTGCGAACTGTAGGCTGCATCCTGGTTACATTAAGGCTTTAAGAGTTTTTGTGTACTGTGCTACTTATGTCTGGTCTGAAGTTTTGTAGCTAAATTCTCATGTTTGTGACTGTTGTTGATGGGTATTTTTCTTTGTAGGTCAGGATCCCATTTTGTACATTGATATATACTTCCTTGTAGATCATCTTCTTTTTGTTTGTTTTATACTTAATAACATTCTTGGGTATCCCACCTTGGTCTATTATTTATGACTTCATTATAACGTATATGGTTTCTTAGCCAGGTATCATTCCTAAGAGATAACTATCACTGCCCATCCCTTCACATGTTATCAAAGCCTCTACCTTTCTGTCTGTTAGACCTTTTTTTCTTTCTATACCCTATCAAACTTGCTCATTGCAAGCATTTACATGGACCAGTTCCAAATTAGACACCCTCTGTCTCTCCGATAGCTGCTCTCATCACAACTCTTTTCTACACTGTTTGTAACCTAGTCCTCATGGACTCTTTTGACCTCTCCCTGACCTATCTTCCCCTAGCCTTACCTGTTCTTGTTAGGTGTGGCATTCCTGTTCACATTTACTGCTTATCTCTCTTTAATAAAATTACAAACCTACTATCCTCCATCACCTCATGTCATGACTCCATCATTACCTCTGTTCAACTAGCTTCACACTATTGTGCCTCTGAAAGACATTGGGACAAATCATCAGTGAGGGCCCAATTAAGTACAGATGTCACTTCCAACTGACTCTTCCACAATACCAAATCCTCTTCTTACCAATCATAACAGACCACCCTCCCCAGCACACAGGCTACTTCTTTTTAATTTTGAGCACACTTTTTACAAAAACATATATGTTTAATAAGAATAAGAGTGCTGGATTTAATGAACTTCTCATTGTATAAGATGAAAATACTCCTCTTGTATTGTATTTTTGACCTTGTGGATTTATTACAGTTTAGCACTGGGCATTCAGTCTCTGTGTTTTTTATTTATTTATTTTTTCTTAAGTTAGTGATCTCTAGTCATAATTTGTATACTTACTAGTATTTGCATATGTGTTAAGAAGTCATTAAGTCTTGTTTTATGTTTAGAATTTGGAACTCCATGAAATAGTAAGGAATACGCTAGTGTAGATGAAAATAAAACGTACAACTGGTTGGAAAAAAATCTTAAGAAAGAGGAAAGAAACGAGGGAAAAGGTAAGATGAGAAAAACTGGAGGAGGGTAATGGAGTTCTGCGGTATAGACTGGTGGAAGGGACTGAGGAAGAAAAAATTGTAGGAGCAGTAATGGAGGGAAGAAGAGGACACGGAGGAAATTAAGCACCTACAAGGGGAAGTGGAAATGAAGTACAGAATGAGGGATATATGGTTGAAGATATGTAATATAAAATATATAATAATGTGATATTGAGTATCTACATGGTGGGTTATGATCAGAAGTCCGATCATAACCATGTTGTTATGTGTTTTGACATGGATACCAAGAAATTCATGGTGAATCTTGGAATCCATGTCGAAAACACATAATAAGATGGTTATGATCAGTGAGACATGATCATAACTCTTTGTAGTGCATGAAGTCTTCTCTACTCCATGTACTGTCAGTTACAAAAGAAAAAAAAAACATGATGTGTCTTTACTGGCTTTGAAAGCCATTAAAGTACTTAGGGCTGTTGTCACATAGAGAGCAAATAAGGAAAAAGTCAGTGACAGTTTTTTAATATTGCCCTAATTTAAATAAGTTCAGGACAATGCTGAAAAACTTTTATGGATATAGCAGAAAAGATATTCAGGGACTAATGGAACGTCCCTTCCCTTAGACTGTAAGGCACTGTTATGACTATTCTCGATGTACAGTAGTGTGTAACAGGTTTAACTTCTATCCAATTCTGGAGCATAATCACAGTGCTCCATGCACTACATTATTGTTAATGAAGAATAGGTGCACCAAGAAGGACTGCAGGGGTACATGACACAAACTCAGTTAATGTTACATAAGCTCCACCATAGTCAAAATTAAAGTGTCAAGATCAGTCATTTCAAATATGTAAAAATATGTATTTATTATTGATTAGGCATAGGTGAGAAAATTTTCATTCAGTGTCAAAAGTAAATGGTATACCTACAGGTTATGTTTTACATGACTAATGCTCCAACCAACTATGGGGCAGATAGCAGTTCTGTAACTCTTGGAAAGAAAAACAAAATTGGTTTACTTAAGAGGTAGTGGTCCAGTGCATATAATCAATTATTAAACTGATCCACAGGGAAACAGGTCAGCAGTAATTCTGCTTTACAAAGACGGTTTACAGGGCTGCGTGATCTCTGCAATGTGAACATTATTAAAGCTAGAGCAATTTGTAGTACAATGTATTATATACCTTCAGATGTAAAAGCTACAAAAATAGGTGGAACTAACTATACATACTCTCGGTTGCCAGTAGGATGAGGAACACAGATGTCTGAACCTTAAAAATTAAATAAAACATTATTACAAGCTTGTCTGAAGAAACTGTCTGCACCAAAAACTGGAGGAGCATGTTAGAGTTCTGAGGCATGGACTGCTGCAGGGGAATACGGAACAAATGATATACCCTGATTCCACATTTACAGTATCTCATGGTGAAGCCAATACTTGGTCTTGCAGGAAAAAAGAAGTAAACCCTCCCTCTGACACAGTGTGACATACAGATTAGTATTTATAGTTTTTGTGAATATGGAGGTACAACTTCCCAGACTGAGTGGTTGCAGGCAGGACATAGCCCCCTTATATAAGCATTAACACGTTGGGACAATTTCTTTGTTTCATAGATTTAATAGTAAATCCAAACAGATGGAAAAAGCGCACCAGCTACGGGAAAAAGTCTTTATTGCAGCAACAAAAGTAAATCCACATAAACGCTTTACTGAACAAGTGCGTTTTCGTCCACAACTAAGGAAAGACTTCATCAGATAATTTAATTAACTCTGATTGCTGTTTAAATAAACCAATTAAAATCAATTTAACCAATGATATTATTTGCATCCTACCTAAACCAATAAAACAAAAGGCTCATGTATATTAAGAATTAAATAGGAACTTAGTAAGATGTTAAATCGTATTAGAACATTATTTTCTCTTAAAAAAAACTTTAAAAACAATTAGTGTATATTCCATTACAGGAAATTAAATACATATATTGTTATAAATAGTAAAACAGCATAAATAAACCTAATTTAAAATATGTTCTTTTACATTTCATTTAAATGCGATCTGCTTACATTAAAATAGCACCATCTACTGTTCAAACAGTATCTGTACAAGTTTGTTCTAAATTTTAGCTGCTCTCAACTTTAAAACAGGGGATAATGAAATGTGTTCATTTAACCCAGGTAACTTGGTGGCTTCTAACAATATTTGCCACCATAATTCTTTGTACTCAAGCCATTCCTCCCAAAGACCTCCTCTCATCTCCTTTTTAACCTGCTCAAGCACAAAAAACAAAAATTTGGAGTCATTGCATACTCTAGTGTGCTTGTACAGGGCGTTTGTTTCTTTATTCTTAGATATCTCATATGTATGTTCGTAAATTCTTTTCTTCAGCACCCTCTCCGTTTTACCGACATAAAATGAGCTACATTCAACACATATGGCCATGTATACCACCCCCTTTGATTCACAATTATAATGACCTGTACTATTAATATTGATGTCCCTAGCATCCAGGTAAACCTCCCCTTTATTAAGGATATATTCACACTGGTTGCAGTGTCCACATTTGTAGGTTCCATTTGTAATATTACTTAGTACAGCCTTATTAATAGTGTTGTTACTAGCAATAATCTTATTGTTTTCAAGTATTTTTTTAATGCTCCATGCATTCTTGTAAACAGTTTTTGGAATACATTCATTAATATTCATAATATCTGAAAAGGAGACAAATTTGTCCCATTCAGTCTGAAATAACTTTTTCACCTTGGAATTAAACATATTGTATTCCAAAATCAAAGCTGACTCATAGTGTAGTTCTACTTTTTGTTTCCGCCTGTTAAAATGGCAATAATTAGCAATGTTGCCAGTATCATTAGTGCAAACCCTGGTATCTGTCAAGCTACCTTTTATAGGTTTAAATTTAGTTAATCTACTCTGCTCAACCTCTATTCTTATACTTTTAATAAACTCAGGTGGATAACCTCTTGCACAGAACATCCCTTCCAAGGTATTACATTCTGTGAAAAAATCTTCGTCCCTGCTAGTCATGCGACACCCCCTCACAAACTGCCCCTTAACAATATTCTTTTTGCAGTGTGGGGGTGTGCACTGGTAAAATGCAGGAAGGAGTTGCAAAAAGTACTCTTTCTAAATACCTTCATTTCCAGGTCTTTTTTGTTCAAACTTTTATATACTTCTATATCCAAGTATTGTAACCTATCAGTGGAGGTGGTGTGTGTAAACCTCAAAAAATTGGTAGTACCCTGAATGTAATCAAGAAATTCAGACAATTTATCCTTGCCCCCTGTCCAAAAAATAACAATGTCATCCAAATAGCGTCTGTAAAGTGACCAATATTGTTTGTATACTGAATTCAAAACAAATGTAGATTCCCAACTAGCTAACACAATATTAGCGTACGTAGGTGCGCATGCCGCGCCCATTGAAACTCCTCGTACTTGTTGGTAGTATTCACCATTAAAAAGAATAAAATTGTACTTGAGTACCGTGTCAGCTAGTTCCACTATTGCTATCTTCTCCGAGTGTTTAAGTGTTTTGTCCAAAAAAATCATATCTTCAAACATACTCAACCCCTCATCATGGGGTATACAAGTAAAAAGGTCAATAACATCTATTGTGACAAAAATAAGATCTTCAGACAGGAGGTCAGGGGTAATGTTTCTCAACAAATCCCATGAATCCTTCAGTATAAATTCGTTATTATTACAAATATGTTTCGTCATAAAATCTACATATTTGGCCATGGGAAGCGTTTTTGAACCATCGGCTGCTACTATTGGTCTTAATGGAGGGTCACACACATTCTTGTGCACTTTTGGTATTCCGAAAATTATAGGAATTTTCGGCTTAGGTACAGATAAAAATTTGTGCATCTTATTGTCAATTGTGCCCTCCATCAGCATGTTATTAAGTATAAGATCTATTTTGTAGTAGGCCAGGTTCACCTCATTCAATGATACACTTTTGTGTTTAGTTTCTTCTCTGAGGATACTATTCATTTTCCCTTCATAGATTATATTATCCATAATGACGGCCCCCCCTCCCTTATCTGGCTTCATGATTCTAATTCCAGTGTTCCACCTTAGGTCATTCAAAATCTCAAATTCTTGTTTAGAAAGGTTGTATTCCTTAATATTCTGTTTAAATTCCTTTCTAATTTCCTTTTCAAGAACCATATCCAGATTCCTGATTTGTGGGTGGAATGGGGGGGTTGAAAGTACTATGCCTGGTAAGAGAAGGGTGCTGAAGATCAGAGTCAGGAGGCATTAAGGGCAATATGGCTTTCAAATTTATCTTCCTAAGAAACAACTTCATGTCTATAATTGTTTGTACAAGGTCCTCTTTTACGTTAGGAATAAATTTAAATCCTTTACTGAGTAGTTCAAAGTGAACTTTTTTAATGAGAACATCACTAAAGTTATATATAGAAAAATTCCTAAAAGTGTGTGTAGTACCTGTTCGAAGTATACCATCATCTGAGCCATTATCTAAGGGATGTAAGATAATGGGGATGGGGGTGGGGGTGGGGGTGTAATGCCTTGTTATTGATACCTCCCTCTCCCCCTCCCCTCTTCTGAAAATTTTGGAACCTCTGCTTGTTCCTATTGTTATATTGGTCTTCATTCTCTAAAGGTGAAAAGTCCGTGTCATAATCTCCCCACTGTTGTTCCTCATTCCAAAAACTCTTTTTGTTATTGTACCTAGTTGCTTTATTAAACTTGGTTCTATCATTGTGTTCCCATCTCTTAAAAGGTGGCTCTGGGTAACTAATGTTATTCTGGTATTCCTCAATGTCTCTTTTAAGTTTATTAATTTTCCTTTGTTCCAATGTTTTACATTTGGAATCAACATCAGACCTAAGGCTATAGTACCTATCTCTTTCATGTTTAATTTCAAAAAGGAGATCCTTTTTAATAAAACCATCTAAAACCAAAATCTCATGTTCCAAATTCTCTAAAATCCTATTATTTTCTTTAATTATGAGCCTAAGAATCTCAAATCCACAGTAATTAAATGCATCAATAAGTTCCTTATGGAAATCAGAACCGGGTTCTACATTATTTGGGTACTTCCATACCCTAAGCCCTTTAGCCCTTTTGGGACAACTTTCTGCTTAATACATTCCATCAAATAACAATTCTCAGTACCCAGCGTTTTGTATCTATACATAAGTCTTGATAATTTATCAATTTTTAAAACGTAAGAGTCACCATCCAGTGGTGCACCATCTTCTTTACGTTCAAAATTAAAATTATAAGGACCTTTTAACCAGTCCTGAATGTTATTGTTAATCGGAGAAGTGGAAACAGTACCTGTAACACTTTTGTCTGAGGTGTTAGGCATAGAAACTCGGCCATTCGTCGTAACACCTGCATAACTATTCTTGTCCTGTTCAACAGAAGGAAGTAACAACAACGGTGTATTGGCAGGATCGAAAATGCTACCATTCGGTTCTGCATCGTCAGGCAACGTAGGGCTAAATCCACAGTTGTGCCTTTTTCTCTTATGTTTAGAAGCCACAAACCCTTCGGTACCTCCAGACGTGGCTTCAGTATCAGTGTGCTTCCTGCCAATCAAAGTTGAGCAAAGAGGTGTAAGAAGCTCAATTAGTTCCGTAAGCTGACCGATCAGCTTACGCGATTGTCCCACTTCTTCCCGACTCAGAGTTGGTGAGCTATTTTCCATCACAGGGCACCGAAACCTCAACAAACCAATAAACAGCACCCAAAAACTGAAAAATAACTAGTAAATCCAAACAGATGGAAAAAGCGCACCAGCTACGGAAAAAAGTCTTTATTGCAGCAACAAAAGTAAATCCACATAAACGCTTTACTGAACAAGTGCGTTTTCGCCCACAACTAAGGAAAGACTTCATCAGATAATTTAATTAACTCTGATTGCTGTTTAAATAAACCAATTAAAATCAATTTAACCAATGATATTATTTGCATCCTACCTAAACCAATAAAACAAAAGGCTCATGTATATTAAGAATTAAATAGGATTATATTATATTATATTGTCATTTTGGATTAAGTATTGTAAAAGGCTATTTGCTAACACTTTTTCTCCTCTCATGTACCGGACTACAGAACATTTTTTTTTTTTGCTGTGATTGGATAATAGAAGTAAAATAAAATTTATAAAGGTTGTACAAAATTTATTCTCATCCAAGAATGTATATTACAACATATTTAATTGTGATCCATTTCCAGTAAACCCAGTTACTGCTGTCTCCCTCCTTTACTCTCTTTCTGTCTCTCTTTTTACATCCAACCACAGTCACTTAATACAATATTCTATCTGTCTTCCTTCCTTCCTCGTATGGGGGCAGTTGATTGAACTTCATCCCCTTTGCTGACCTTTTTGAGCTCACATTTCCTTCGTCTAATATGCAAAACATAAAGACATAAATGTGTAGACATTGTACTGCAAACAACCCAGGTATTTACTCTTCTGGAAGTCAGATACTATAGTTTTATGTATACCTTATGGTATTACCTGCCAAATGTCAGATAAGCATCTTAGAATTGTGATGTGCTGAACAAGATGTACACGATCAAAAGTTTATTATCAGAGCAAACACAGCGAACATAAAACGTGTATGTTTTATTGAGCACAAATCATCCTTATTAAGGGATGATTCACTGGTTTCTCCCAAGGTAAGGCTTGTGTTAAGCAAACAATATAACACTGGAGTTTAAAGAATCCAAACCAAGGCTAGAAAATAATAAATGCTCTTAGCATAGATATTACTGACAGTATTGATTCACGTATTGTGATATACAAAAATAGTACATCTGATAGACTGGATGTCATTGGCTCAGATCATTTACATACAAGGTCTAAAATTTGTTGAGAGTCATGGCTTGATGATGAGGTATGAGCAATGCGGAGAGCTCTACAAAGCTGGAGCACCATTGTAAAGATCACACCTGCTCACGGACAAACAGAGAATTGATGTACACTATGCTGCACATTAGACAGATAAGAATGCAGCTTACTTGTACACTGAAAGTTTCTGTTGCAGCTAATTATCTAGGTATGATTTTCCAAGTAATTGATGGGCTGTGCATACTGGACTATCTTGCCACTCTGATGACCTTTTCTACTTGTCAATGTGAGACGCATGAAAATTTGTAGATAAGGTTGCTAAGTAGAAATTTCTTTCTCAAAAGTTCAAAGTTGGCAGCAACAGTTGATCCTTGCTTGATTATTAGGAGCATTGTTCGGCAGAGATTGGATGTGTCGATTATGAGGAGGAGGGCCAGCCTTAGGTGAAATGGTGCCTTAGGCAAATGTCTCTTTGGTGTCCCTCCCCCGTACTACCCAATGGCTCCCCCTCCCCACCCCACACACACATCAGTGCCTTCACTACACCATTACCACCATAACCTTATCACATTATCCTGATTATTTGTTTTTTTTTACTTTTTTCTACATTTTGTCATCTTCTTGCAGGATTTTAAACACACCATAAATGGGCCAAGTGTTACTGTAAAAACAAAGAAGCAAACAACTGAATTAAGCTGGAGGTGTGAGAGCTGCTAGATCCCCAGAAGTGGCTGGAATTCAAGATGTTCTCAGGTACATTTTAGATTTTTTTCCCCCAACCATTTTGATTCAATGATAGCATGAACAAAATCATGACTAAGGAAAAAAATACTGCAATATACCTCAACTTTGCTTGTTCCTGCATTCTTTCAACACTATCTAATTGGCCAAGAGTGCACTGTAGTATATGTGGAATAAATAATCAAATTAATCCAGACCCAGAAGCCATCATGTTACAGATGCTCTGAGAAACATTTTAGAGCTATCTACCAATCTTTTGATCCAATGATGACCTGAACAAAAGACATGAGCAAAGAAATAGATTCAGTATTTATTTTATTTCTTTCAAGCAAGATTTGTGCCTAGCAAAATGGCAGGTGACAATAAGAAGCTTGTAAAGATACATATATTACATCTGGGAATCAGGTATGCATCTCTGCCCCCCCCCCCAAAAAAAACAAAATAAGATAGCCATCTTCTGTGTATCCCTATGGTGTTAAGCTGGGGTGAAGATATAAACTGCCACAGTCTTATATTTCATGTGTCTGATGTTAAACATATATACTGCATGCTTTCTTACCTCTACACCCAAAAGGCAGCTACCTTCTGTGTACCACCCCAATGAGCAAATAGAATGTCCTTACTTCTACCCCCAAAAATAACCAATTGTATATTTATATGTTGTTTGAGTGTGATGAAAGTGAAAATAATAATCATCACAGTAATGTATTTCAACAGTACACTGGCTATAGACAAGCTATAGAGAACTTTTGTGTACACCTCTAAGATTTTTTGGCCAGAGGGTCAAAGAAACAATTACCACACTGTCCACAGCTCCTATACAAAAACTAGTATGGTTGACTGCAAGAAAGAAAACTGAAGTAGTAATAACTAAACCATTCCCAGCCCTCCACACAAGCTGCAACCTTCTGTGCATACCTCTAAGCAGGACTGGCTTTAATTTACATGACGGTTAATATTGTGCATTTCCACAGATAGAAATATATTCACATACCTCATATCTTTGGAGTGTTGGATGAAAGTAGAGAACGTGAGTAAATCCACACAGAGACAGAAAGAATATGCAGACTTCCCACAGAAGAAAGGCCACAGCCAAGAAGTCAAATATTGCTATGTAGTGTGAGATGGCAAAGCTACTTGTTATTCCACTGGCAATGATCAGATACTTTCCTATGTACCTTGCTTCTGTTAGACCACCAATGATAGCCACTTATCGTGTTTAGTCTTAACGCTCATGATGGAAAGTGAAAGAGATCATGGCTAACTTGTTACATACACTTAAATACACTGCAGCGCCTCTACACACATAAACATAAGCCACAGCAATACTAATTTTACACTGACTTCAGCAAACGCAGTATATTGTGTGACTTTACTCCTGTCCCTTCAGATCAGTGACAGCTGTTTGACAGTGATCAAACAGGAACAAAGATAGGTCACGTGTCCAGCGATGACCCCTGCACCTATCAATTACAGCCACTTTACTGACCACTTACACCTCAGGTATCAGGTTGCAATAAAAAATAGTGGTCAGAACAATAAAGCATTCCCTCTTATTTCACACAAATACTCACTAGTCCCCCAAATCCTGATTACGGACTGTTTAAACTGAGCAAATGATGTTACTTTCATCTTCACACATTTCCTAATCCTACACAGCAGCTATAGCTTCACACTAAACAAAGAAGAAGCACTCCAGCATGGGATGAATATTACAATTTTTTTTTCCAAGTCCTAGGGTTATTAAGGCATTTTTTGCCTTTATGGAAAAGTTATATATTTAAATCTGCTAGTACACAAAAATGTTTTCCATCACTTAAGTTGAAAAATTAGAGTAAAACAGAAAATAATTGTACATTGAAGTAAAGTTTATGATGGTCCCAAACATGAAATTCAGCCTTTTTTACATTATAAAACTGAACAGAGTGCAGTTCAGCAGCTTTCTTGTTTCCTCTCCTTTGTTGACAGAAGGCAAAACTACTAAGAGAATTATTTAAAAGCAACAGATGATGATGCTATTTATTCATAGCAAAGATGGACCTGTGTCCTTCCCTGAAATAAACATATAGCAGAAAAGAAAATATGTGTGAACCACCAGGTGAAAGGAACAATTAAGACTGCAGTTTTAGTGAATATACTTGGCCATATAGCATCCAATGAGAAAATGCTGAGACCAATGTGTACCTCCTGGCATATTACCTGAACTTAGGCAAATCTTCCCTTTCTCTTCTCTGTCTCTGTGATACACCGTGTGTGCAGTTCGGCTGCCAGCAAGAAATTCAGTGAAGTCAGTGACAGTCTGAATATTACTATTTTTCCTCTTTTGTCTTCTCTTTATTATCTCCTGTGTGGCTTGTTAGCTTATGGTTACTGGTAGTCTTATACAGTAACTGTAGTGACACTACTGCAACAGTCATATGACATTGCAGGTCACAGGTTAAACTGAAAAAAAATGTAATTTAAAGGGGCCATATGGAATTTTGTGGTACCCTGTTATTTAAGCATACTATTCTGTATTTTCCACAAAATATTTGACACTTGAGAGCTATGGGGAACAGTACCATGATAAGCGATACATTTGTGAGGGGTGTGTATAGTTCATTCTTTACAAGGTAATGTTCTTCTCTCAGCAGGAGCGCTGATACTCAGAGACTGGTGTCCTTGGTGGCTGCCTAGATGGCCTAGGCCTAAGGTCGGCTATGATGCTGAGGTCATGTATCATATTACCTGTGGACTTGAATTAAGCCAAACAAGGTTGATGAAATCTTCTTTGAGGCTGGAGTATTTCCCAGCTGTTTGACGAGAACTCTTGGTTACCCAAGTCCTCAAAAAAAAAAAAAAAAAAAACAAGAATTTCTGAACTGTGGCTGTTTGGAGAATTACTGCCTAGTCTCTAACCTTCCTTGTGAAAATAAGTTTAAAGGAAAGTAGTATTTGCAGAGATGTACTGTTATAAATCTTGTCGTAACCTTTTTGATCCATATCATTCTACATTCTGATCTTGGTGATGCACTCAGACAGCCCAAATTTGGGTTTTAAGTGACCTCCTGATGGCTTGAGATTAATGGTTATATCTTATCTTGGTCATCATTGATCTCATAGTGTCATTTAACAAGGTAGATCATGAGATCTTGATAGATCATCTTATTATCTATTGTAGTTTCATCAGAATGGTGCTTAACTTGGTTTGTTCTCTATTTATTTTATTTTATTTATTTTACATTTGTTGACCGGGCTAGTCTAGCTGGATATATATCCATTTTCAGTAGAGGCCCGGGGAGAAAAGCTCCACACAAATACAAACAAAAACAAAAAACAAAAACGTATACAAAAAAATATATATCATTACATGGTAAAAAAGGATTAAAAACCATATGATACAGTATAACATTTCAGAGATCAAAGACACTTCAGAAAGTTAACATAGAACATAATCTTTCTTAAAAAGGTGAATAGATGCACTCTAGTAAGAGTTAAGTACAATAATTTACATCAGAATTGAGGGATTTAAGCAATACATTGAATATAGTTTGGTTTAGTGATAGTCTTAGTTACAAGACTAATTATTAAATATTAGGAAGAAGGTGGAAGAGGAGAAAAACAGGGTGTAGGTGTTGATTAGTCAGGTTTACTACAAGGACATAGCCAGTGACTTTGGAGGTAATTTTTGAGCTTTTGTTTGAAGAGTGGCAATGATGTAGTTAGTGTTATATCACTAGGTAGCAGATTCCAGCTCCTTCCTGCTGTATTAGTAAATAGAGAGTCACCAGCTGTGTTATTAAACTTTGTTAAGCTGGCAATGAGTTTACTAGAAGAGCGAAGGGAGTTGAGATTATTACATGGGATTAAAAGTTTTGAGAGTATAGGGGTATTATTGGGTTGGTACAGTATTTTGTGGGCAATAGTGAGTTGGGGGATTAACAGATAGTTTTGAAATTCCAGCCAGTCTAGTTGCATCAGGTTAGAACAGTGGTGAGTTCTAAAGGGATTTCCAGTAGCGAATCTGGCAATATTATTGTAGCAAGTTGCAAGTTTGTTAAGGTTAGTTTTCTTAAGGTTAGTAAAAATAGGTGAGGCATACAGAAGAGTTGAGATTAGATGGGAATGAGCGATCTTGGCTCTAGCTGATGTGGTTAAGAAAGACTTAATTCTATATAAGGATCCTATTTTTCTGTTGACTATTTTAATGGTGTTGTTAATATGTTGATCAAAAGAGAGATTATTGTCAATGGTTATTCCTAACAGTTTGGTAGTAGAATCAGGTGAGATGACAGTGGCATTATTTGAAGAGATTGTGAAGTCTAAGCGGGAGGACCTAGTAGTGGGAGTAAAGAGAAGTAGTTTAGTTTTTTTGGCATTAAGTAGGAGGTAAGGTTTGGTAAATCACATTTCTACCATGTTGAAGATGTTTTGAGTAAGGGAAGAAAGTTCATTTGGAGGGGAAGCTGAGCAAATAAGGGTGGAGTCATCTGCATATTGAATGCAGGTCACTTGAGGAATTGCTAAATGGAGATCATTAATGAATAAAGAGAAAAGAAGTGGTCCAAGAATGGAACCCTGAGGGACACCGATGGTGACAGGTAACAAGGAAGAAATTTGATTTTCCCAGAGAACTGCCTGTTGCCTATTTCTGAGGTAAGATCTGAACCAATTAATGGCTAGGTTATCAAAGGAGAGAGATTCAAGAATGTTAATTAGGATGGAATGGTTAACCATGTCGAAAGCTTTAGAGAGGTCGATGAAGAGTGCAGAAGAGAGAAGGTTGTTGTTGCGGTTTCTATTGATAGTGTCTGTAAAGGATAGGAGGGTGGTGGTAGTACTATGATAAGGCCTAAAACCAGGCTGACAGCTTGCTATTATGTTGTGGAGAGAGAGATACTGCAAAAGTTTTTGGTGAATGCATTTCTCCATAATGTTTGCTAAGGTTGATAGGAGAGCAATTGGTCTATAGTTAGAGTAATCGATAGAGTTCCCACCTTTATGCAAAGGGATATTGTGGGAGATTTTCCAGATGTCTGGGATGGTTCCTTCTTGGATTGTCCTATTTATAATTATAGATATAGGGTATGCGATTACCTTGGCTGCTTTTTGGAGATAAAGAGAAGGAAGCTTGTCAGCAGATGGGGTACAAGGCTTCAGTTTATGAATAAGTCTATAGATGAGAGAGGTAGAGATGGGTTGTAGTTTAAAGTTATGGGAGGAGTGTGCTAAGTTGATTGGAAGGTTGGAGTTATCAGTGTTTAGGTGTCTAGCTAGAGATTGTATAGTGTCAGTGAAGAAAGAGTTGAAGGTATTTGCAGTTAGGTGGGGGGTATCTGGATCAGCATCAAGAGGGGTGGGAGTTTTAGAGTTACCTGGGGAAAGCAGTCTATTGATACAAGACCAGAACTTTTTTGGATTATTTTGATGAGTTTGTTGAAGTTTACAGTAGTAGTTTTTTTGTCAGTAATTATTGCTTTTTTAGTAGTATTTCTAAGCTGGCGGAAATGAAGAAGATCAGAGCTATTTCTATGGCATCTCCATTTGGCCCAGACTTTGTTTCTAAGTAGAATTAGATTTTTAGTTTCATTAGAGAGCCATGGGGCTATGTTGGACTTCATTTTGATGGTACGTTTGGGAGTATGTTTGTCAAGAATGGATAAGAAAGTTATATTAAAGTATATTACTGCATTTTCAAGAGGAAGGGATTTTAAGGGGTTCCAGTTGCATTCTCTGAGTTCAGTTTGAAATAAGTCTATGTTAAAATGTTTGGTAGAGCGTATTATTCTAATGGTAGGGAGGTTAGGAAAATCTTTCTTTTCTCTTGTAATATAAGTCAAAGAGTGATCACTGACATCATCTGGCAGGGTTCCTACTTTGTAAGTTTGTTTAACTTTATTTATGAGTATCCAATCTAAGATACTCTCTTTTTTATTAGGTTTATTAATTCTTGTTGTAGAGGTGATGGTTTGGGTGAAACCATGGAGGTTGATATGAGAGGTAGTATTTTCAGCATTGATACTTTTCCTACTATTCTCTACTTTTCAAGCCATTCCCAGAGGGCTGGATCCAGAATAAAAAAAATTCTAGTAGTTGCCATCTGAAATGTGGCATTTCACCAGGCTTAGTCCTGCCACAATTGTTATTTTTAGGTATGTATGCATTTATTTATTTATTTATTTGGCATTTGTTGACCAGGAACATCCAGCTGGGAACAGGTACCCATTTTCAGCAGAGGCCTGGAGAGAAAAAGCTCCACATTGTCCAACAATTATTTAAATACAACAATAATATAAATTCCAATTTAGACGTGTACAATTACTGATATAGTCATGTAGTATTAATATAAGCCTACTGGGTGTATCTAGAAAGTCATATGAAATAGTTGCAAAATAAGATGTAAGTGTAGGCAGAAAGCATTACTAGTGACAGTGATATAAACAGAAGTTGTTTGATAGATGTACATAGAACTGAAAGTATAAGAAAGAAAGAAGCTTGAGAAGTAATATGGCTAGAGAAGAAGAGGGTGGGTAGATAAGTGGAAAGAAGCTGGACCTAGTCATAGAAGATTAGAAATTACAAGGGTTTGCAGGTTTTCAGGATTTGCTGTATATCTGCTGCCTTGATTGAGATCCTAAGAGGTTGGGTTATATCTTGTCAAGCTTATGCTGATGACATTCAGCTTTATCTCTTCTTCACTCAGGACTTAGTGTCAGCTTTTACTACAAGTGAGGAGTGCCTGAAAATTGATTCTCACCTACCTATTTGAGAATCGTGTGAAACTGAACCCGTCAATGTTTGAGGCGATACTGGTTCATGGCACTGTATTCCCATCTCGCCTTGCTCTCCTCCCCATTACGAATGAGGGTATTGTATGGAATTGTTTATCACACGTTCATGATCTGGGCATTTTTTGACAGTAAACTAACACTGATGGGCCATATGTTGGCCATTATCAAGACTTCATACGTTCATCTAAAGAATATAGCATGAATCTGTAATTTTATTGCATCAGTAGATCTTACTATAGTGATGCATGTACTTGAATTATCTAGGGATCTTGCATGTGACCTGACACATCTGCAAGAGTGCTAAATTTCACAGCTGACATAGCTGCCACATTACTACATTATGGTGGAATTTGCACTGGCTTCCATTTGGTGTCACATCAGAATTTAGCATCTATTTTAATGACATAAGGATCCTGAAAAGATCTGGGTCCCCCTTATTTGAAAGAATTTTGTGTGCCCTATATCCTGGCCAGGTCCTCAAACTTATTAGGGAACAGGCTGTAAGGGGGTTCCAAGGGTCTAGTTTAAATGTTCAGACATTTGTCCTTTGTATATTTGTCACTGGCCATTTGGACACAGCTACCACCTCTGTTAAGAATTTAGGATTTGGAGGCCTCCTTTAGACAGTCTGAAATACCACATTTTAGACACGTATTTTAATCCAAACAGGGTGTTTTATTTTAAAATTTAAAAACCTTATGTTTATGTGTAGCCTCAGCCTGTTTACATACATTTTATGCTAGCTTTGTTTTACAGATGGTTTTATTTATCTGTTTGCTTGTTTATTTCATTTGGCCTTTTCTTGTACAGTGTTTTTGATGTACAACTCAGCAGTAGTTCTCCTTTGAACTCATCTAATGTTTCTGTGTTTTCTTGCTTATTACGAGATGCTTATCAATTGTCTTTGAATTATAAAAACACAGATCCAGTTTCTGAAAACGTTTTCTTCCGGTTTAGAATAGAATGTATGAATCACAGATAAGGCCTGTACTCATAGTGAAGATGCATCAATTTAATATGGTGCTTCCTATGAAACTTCTGTAAAGCTACACTCTGACATTGACTGACGAGATTCAGAATTCAACTATGTTATTAGCTGGAGAAGATCAGCTGTTAACTGGTGTATTAAGTTTAGGAAAAAGCAAGAAAAGCTCCCTGTATCTATACTTAAGTGAAACTGCAGACCTTCTGCTTTCACAGCCAAGTGAACATCTGACCTGTGCAGCTATAAATTGTGTTGAGAAGGGCCAGACACATTGCAACTAGTCTACAGTGAGTCTGCAAATAAAATGACAATTTCTCATACTTTTAATTGTTTTCAACAAAAGGGAAACTCTAAAAGATTATGTTAAAACCATAGTAACAAATTGTTGGGCTTAGTTTCAAAGAAGTAAGAATTTAAGTATGCCATTTCACATTTAGCAGTCATCCCCAAAATATAAAATGACAACTTCCCTCAGAAAGGCAGAAACTGTATGAGAATACCAACAAATTCATATAATTAAGACTATATTTTATGTTGCGATTGATTTATGCTGCCCTTTGCCTTTGCACAGTGAGATCATTGTCACAAGTACATTTAATGTTTCCTCCTGCTTCCTACCTTACTGTAGACATAATACATTGGTTTCTGATCTTGCAGTTTACCTCATGGATTGTGATATAAGCACACAAATGTAATGTGAAATAGGGAGCAGCTTTTATAGGAGCTCACAGGAGCAGCTGAAATATTCAGGCAGAATAACACCATAATTCACAATAGGAAGAGCATGCATATACTATAATAAAAGTGCCAGTGAATTTGTTTTGCCAATGCATTTGCCAAGTATTAATAGCTATTAAGTACTATGACCTAGAATAGTGAATACTAAACTCAATGTTGTGCCCAGCCATGCTCAGACCTTTTAGTGACTGTTTCTTTTTTTCAAAACCATTTTTCTACTTTGTAAAAGAATATAAAAGCCTGGCAGTCAGCTCTGAGTATTAAAGCTCTGAGCTATTAATAAACTATTCCTGTACACCAGGGTAGAATATTTGATTCCATTTTCCTAATGTGTGATGGAGCAATTCCGTTGAAAGACAATGCTCCTGGGTCACCCCTGAAAATGGGCACTTGTGTCCAGTAGACTCACTTCATTAACAATTGTATAAAAATCATTAACAATCTCTCTTGCTCACATGGTATATAATGTTATTCTTTTATAACCGTGATTCCTTATTATATGCATGCTTTATTATAATCATGATTCCTTATTATATTGCATGCTTTGTTATAACCATGATTTCTTATTATATGCATGCTTTGTTATAACCATGATTCCTTAGTATATGCATGCTTTGTTATAACCATGATTCCTTATTATATGCATGCTTTGTTATAACCCACCAGCAGCCAGAACTCATTTGGATATTCAGAGAATTAACTGCAAATGGATGCTGAGACAAAAAAACTTTGTTGTGCAGATGGCCACGTCTTCACATCCTGGCACTTTAATTTGTAATAAACTATTCTTTATTGTAGGTTAAGTATGAACTCCAATATTTTAATTAATTTAAGCAAATTAAATCTCTGTGTCCTCTCTGTACATTCTTGTAAGGGGTACTGTTCCTGCCCACATTCTTCCTTTTGACCACCCATGTTTACTTTACATCAAAGCAATAAGCTGCTCTGTGCCTCAGCACAGAAGGAAAAATGGGTCTAATGCTGTGCCATATGACAGCTATTGTGCAACAGCCAGTCAGTTCTCCATATTAGTACCTGTATGGTCACTATACTCATGTAGAGTGATTACATCACTCTGGGGTACTGTGGGATACTGCACATGAATTAACACTGATTTATAGTGGACTTGCAACAAAATCACTTATATTAAATTAACTGCTCCCTAACAAACTGTATGGATGTGGTAAAAAAATATGTTTACAGAGAGTTACCTATGTGGAGTAAAAATATGACACCTAATGATATCAACATTAAAGCCAGTTCTGACAACTACACAACTACATTGAAAAAGCTTTTAGGAAGACCTATATATAGAAAACAGAAAAAGAGCAAAAACCAATAAAAAAAAGAGCAAAAACCAATAAAAAAAACAAAAAAAATAAAACAAAATCCAAGGCAATGAACGCAGCAGAGAATACGTAGTGTGCAGAAATTAAATATTGTTTTAAGACCTACATATAGACAATTCTGACATTCTGACTCATCTTTCTACAAAGTTTGCCAAAATATGTGAGGAATATAAACCATAGTTAATTTAAATATTGGATATACTCTCATTATTGATGATTGATATTATAAATGATTTTAAAATGCTAAACTTCATAAGGGAAAATATTTCAGATGTTTCATGTCTACCATTTTATATTTATGCAGTGCTTAACATAGCCGCATCTTGTATCCTTTCAAAGAGATACCACATAACTCTTCCATTCAGATAGAAACAACTGTACACAGTGCTATGTGTAAGGGCAAACCAAAAATGTACTTACTCTTATATTTTTTCATCTTCTTCCTCAGCGATATCACTCACTTTCTGATGCCTGCTGCAAGCAATTCCTGATATCTATTTGAAGGTGCATCTAGTTTGTTGGGAAATTTCATTTTCCATGTTCTCACTATTTAGAACACTGCATAACTTTATTTTCAGAAACAAGACAGTAAAATACCTTATCGACTGCTACTGTGAATAACAAATTAACAAATTCAGAGTTTAAACAAGCAAGGTGCTGCCTGATGATATTTTCTCTCACAGAAGGTGGTATGCTTGCTCTGCTAATGCTTCCTTGGAAGTGAGACTGTTTAGAATGTTCACTGTGCTAAACAAAGTCACAGATAGTGCTGCTGTGTGATTAAGCAATCAGTGATTGAGTACCACAGGATAAGTAAGCCACATGAAAGAGACATCACACCTACAGCTTTTAAAATGGTAATTTGTTGTGCAACAAGTGCTGGTGATTCGTTGTGCAACAGGTGCTGCACTTGTCATCGAGATGTGAGTCTAAATTAAATAGCTATTCTCACAACAATCTTGCCATGATAAGAATGCAGAGAATTATGACCAATTCTCTCATCATAACCAAGTAATTATATATTTGAGACATGTATGCAAAGAAATTCAAAAATCCATGTTGAGAACATGACAGAGGTATGAACAGAGACCTATTCATCATTCTTTTTAGTACATGGAGCTTTACCTCTTCTATGTTTTACCGGAGGACTGCAAAGTATTTTACTGTATTTCTAAGCCAATAAAATAATTTAGTGCTGTCAAATCGACAGCAGAAATGAAGTGCCCCTGTGGAACTGATAGCTTTGAAAGCTGTTAGGCACTGCTCTGCTACACTGTCTGGTTGTGTGTCTGAGTAAAGTTCTAACAACTTTTAAAAGCTGTTTTAGCTTCTGCTGCTGTAGTTTGCTGGTAGGTAGTCTCTGCTGTCAGTTTCTAGTGCAAGACCCGATCTTAAAAGTGTTTAGGTGTTTTTAACAAACTTTTGTTAAGCACCGCTAAGTGTTGTTAAGATTGGGTCTTGGGCTAAGGAAGCACTTAAGCGTATCTAGTTCCTGCTTTTGGAGTATAATCATTGTGTTCCATACACTACAATGGTATTTTAAGTGGACGGCATTAATCTCACTTTGGCTAGACTTTTCTTTAGTGGAAAATATTCCCCATGAGCATGTGTGTGTGTGTGTGTGTGTGTGTGTGTGTGTGTGTGTGTGTGTGTGTGTGTGTGGGTTACATATGCGCAACTATGTGTGTGTGTGTGTGTGTGTGTGTGTGTGTGTGTGTGTGTGTGTGTGTGTGTGTGTGTGAATGTGTAGATGCCCGATATTTAGAGACCCATCTTTTGAATGGATTTCTACTGTCTCTCAAAGGAGCTATCAATATAGATGACAGGGTAACATCAGGGACATAGATTTTAGAAGCTGTCTAAATAATAAGGTAATTCCAGCAACACTATTGAACAAACTTAAAACTGCAGAAATGTAAAATGCATAGAATTTCATTATATTAACATGGCTATTATTTTACTCATGCAGTACTAATCTTACAAGTTATGTATTGTTTATTACGCTTTCTGGAATTTTTTTTTTGCTTTTAAAGTACATGCAGTTTTTCAAGTTTTTTTTTTTTTTAAATCCCAAACCATACATTAAACCTTGATCACTTCATACCCATTTCCCCAGGTCATAATGTGCTAGATTACAGCTGCATATTTATTTCCGTAGAGGTTTTTAGTAACAGAATTTTTTTTTTTCTCTCCAGGAGGAGTTTTGTTTGCAAAACTATATGCTTTTAACCATTTAGAAACTAGTATGTCATGTAATGGAGTAGTTTCAAACAGAACGGACTCCATAGGCATGTTTTATCCTGTCTATATCCTTATCGCACTTACTCAGCGATTTACTCCAAAGAGGTGGAACTGCCACATGCAGTCCCTATCAGCTATGTAAATGTGTCCTAGCAGAATAATATACCACAGGCCATGGTTACCTCAAACAAGATATAACTTCAAAGGCATGACGTTCGCACAGACACACACACACACCACCCCCCACACATGCACATGCAGCTGCTCACACACACACACACACACACACACACACACACACACACACACACACACACATGCACATGCAGCTGCTCACACACACGCACACGCATACACACACACACACACACACACACACACACACACACACACACACACACACACACACACACACACACACACCACCCCCCACACATGCACATGCAGCTACTCACACACACACACACACACACACACACACACACATTTTCAAGGAAACATACATGTAGAAACATGCACATGCAACCAAACGTACACACATATGTATACACACACACAATAATATAAGCACACACACACACATGCAGCTATGCAAGCACACACACAAACACGCACTCAACACATACATACATGCACACACACACACACACACACACACACACACACACACACATTATAAACACACATTCATTCTTATACTAACATTGCTTAAGGTGCATATACTAACATGATTTGAGAATGTGTCTTTGCTTGATACAGTGGATGCTATTTTATATGGCAACTGGATATTGCAGGCACTGTTCCTTTACTGTCTGCCTTTGTTGGCTGTGTTTCTTATTCCAAGTGTGTATGTATTATATGAGGTTATGTATGGTAAACTGCTGGGTTCTACAAATATTCCATGAGATTTATCTATGCATTAGCGTGTCAAAGAATGATCTTTATATTATTCTGTCAATGAATGCTGATGTGTTATTTTGTCAAATAATGATCATTGTATTATTTTGTCAAAAGGATTGTCATTGTATTTTTCTGACAGAGTCAAAATGCATAATAGTACCTTTTGGAAGATGGCCACCCTTGGAAATTACCACATTTTTCATACACCCCTGAAAGTAGACCCATTGGCCAGGGATCTGGGAATGTATATTGACACTAACCTGACCATTGGCGACCGGGTGTCAACTGTGATAACAAAATCATACTACATTGCATAGATTATAAGTAAGGTCATAGCATCCATGTGCAAGGAAGTCATTGTTCCACTGTAATCAGCTCTCATTAGATCAATCACTTACTCTTGATCTTTTTTATGGCTCTTCTTTTACTTTCCTGGTTGCATTGGGCACCTATAGGTGCTGTCTGTCCACCAGCTATCCTCTCTTCTTCTTTGATCTGATTTTCTGGAAGTTGTAACTATCTCTCTCCCTCTCTCTTCCTTTTAATACCACCATATTCCCTCTTCCATCTATTTTCCATCCTCCCCCTCCTCTGTCATCCCACTTGATATCTTTACTGTCATGCATGCCCACTCCTCATAATTGTAAATGCTATTTTTCCTGGGATTATTCTGTGCATCCTCTATCTACAGTCTACTCCAGTATTTGGGATTGTTGTTGAATTCACAATCCCTGTCACCAGCAGGGCCTACAGATCAAACACATTATTCTCCAAAGGTCCTAGCGTTACTTCCTGTTCATCATATATGATCCATTAGGCCATACCAACTAGTATACAATGGTGCACATTATCAAATGTTTTATTTATATCTGCAGTCATCAGAAGAAAACATTCTCCTGTCTTATACCTCCACATTCTGTGCAATGTTTCATGTAAGTGATAGCTTACCTTCCTTACTTCCTCAAAATTCTTCCCCTGGCCATCTTCTAATCATATTCTTATTTATTAACTGTATCACTTTTTCTAAAATAATATCAGGAGTTTCCAGTTTTGCATCTCTTCCTTGTTAACATTTTACCAAATAAATTTTACAGACTTGTCATTAATTTCCATATCATTGCATTTAGTCATAAACCATTCACTTAAAACTGTTGTTATGGTAACCATCTAGCAACCAAAATCCATAATCTAACACAACTGGTTTAATATGATTTGTATTGTATGTGTCACCATTTCTACATCGCCATGCCTAATTTCTGTATTTACATATCTGTTTACCCCTGTATCCCCCTTACTCCTGTTTATTAACCACCTTGCGTTACTCTTATTCTTCATGCATGTATCTTTTTATTATTTTGCTCCATCAAAAGTGGTTATTCATTGTTCATTTTTCCATATAATTTTCATCTTTTTCAGATTCTCTGTATCTAAATGTTTACCTGCTATTTGATTACCTTACCTTATACAACTTTTCTTCTATATCTTTATAGTCCTCCTTTAATTCTGCTACATTTATTTTACATTTGTATGCATTAATGTTGTAATGTATTTTCTGTACTCTCGACACTTTTGATGTCCTGTAAGAATCTTACTTAAATTTCTTCTATTAGTGAGCTTCCAATAGCAGCTAAATAAAATCTTGTATTCCCAACTTATTTGTCTTATCAACTTCATTTTGAAAATGTGTACAGACAGTGTTTGACATTGGTTGCAATGTATATCGGTGACCAATCTATTCCCGCAAGATATATGAGCAAATCAGATTCCACATTTTCAAGGATGGAATCAAATGATTACATATTGTGGAGCACGGGTTTGGTTTAAAATGATCAATTACTGAGGAGTGTATGGTAATTGCTGAGGCTGTTAGCCTGGACTGAGAATCATGCACACTGGTGAGGAATGGTTGTGAAAATTAAAGCTAGAGTTGAGTCAGTCACGTCTACCTAACTTGTTTTGCCTAGTTGATTTATTTACTCGTACATCTAATATTTAAAAAATATAAGGCCCTGTCATAGCTGCAGGCTAACGGGGCCATTTATATTGAAGACACCCACACACATTTAACTGAACAAATCTGTTGAATGGCATGTTCAGGCGGTGCCAGATTTGAGGTGGTAGTATATGCTGTATACCTATGTGTAGTTTAGTGTGGTTTGCTGTTAGACAGTCTGCCATAATCCATTCCCGTGTATCATTTGGTACTGCATGGATTTATTTATTTATTTACATACTTACTTGTTTACTTAGCTTACATTTGTTGTCCATCTGGGAAGTCCAATTATTGGCTGATTCTCAGGGATTTTACTCCAAAACATAACAAGAGAAATAAGAAATTTGAAAAATACAAAGCAAACATTTGCATAGAACTGATATCAGATTTTAAGATGTAGACAGTGAAATAAAGTAAGTAGTATTCATATTCAAATAAAATAAGCATAAAAAGTGATCTAGCAGGCATACTCATATATATATATATATATATATATATATATATATATATATATATATATATATATATATATATATATACACACACACACACATATATATATATATATATATATATATATATATATATATATATATATATATATATATATATATACATACATACATATATAGGTGGCCAGAGTGGTGCAGTGGTTAGCATTGTCGCCTCACAGCAAGAGGTTCTCCGGTTTGATCCTCGGCTGGGGTTCCTTCTGTGCGGAGTCTGCATGTCCTCCCTGTGATCGTGTGGGTTTCCTCCAGGTGCTCCGGTTTTCTCCCACATCCCAAAGACATGCTGCAGGTGGATTGGACACTCTAAATTGGCTTAGGTGTGTGTGTGCCTTCTGTGGAAGGTTGGGTGCCGGGCTGGCAACTCGACACTGTAAAACTCCACTGCCAATCATGAGCGGACAGGTGATCCGCTGTGGCGACCCCTAACCAGGAAAAGCCAGAAGAAGATGATATATATATATATATATATATATTTATGTGCATGTGTGTTTGTGTATATTAGATTTATACATTGAAATAAAACTATTATGAGATACTTGGACAGATTGCTATAATTCAGTTTTGCAGGAAAAGATGTATTGTGGTTTGGACTGTGCTGTTTGGTGTGGGAGAAGAAGTGATACAAAACAAATAGTGTTTTTTATAGAGAATGAAATATGGTGGCTGGAGTGTATTTTAGGTAAAGAAAAAAGACAAGATAGGAAATAAAAATGAGTAATGGAAGGAAGAAGATGTTATGATGAGGTGATGTTGGGGTATTATGAAGTTGAGGTCAAAGAAAAGATGGAATTAAGTTGTAAGAGAGATACTAGGTGAGATGAGCATGCAGAAGGAGTAATTCAGAGGTTAAGTGATGCCACAGTTGTATTTGGATAGTAATTGGTTTGTTTTCAGTGTTAAGTAGTAGAGCCCCCTCCCCCCATCTTTGCACCTAGGCTACAATCACCACAGATGTAGTAATTGCAAGGAACATAGGCAGAAGGAATAGAGATTATCTTTTAACCAGTTTTAGTGATAGTTATAATGATTATATTTCAAGCTGTATAGAAATAAAAAGGCTGCAGCAAATTAATAAATATCGACACAGTTGTAGAGAAACCACGTTTTATAGAAAAGCAAACAGCAAAGCTTTCGGGTGTAACCCTTTCTCAATGCTAATACAAACTCTAAAGACGGGTGAGTTTAAATACAAATCAGAATGTCACATGACATGCAGCCCAAAGTCATATGACTAACATAAAATCATGTACATAAAAAACATATTAAAAACATAATGAACAAAACTCAAACTAGCAGTGTAACTTAGTTTGTTGAAATTTTATAAGAATAGGTTTTAATGTAATCATGGAATTTAACCCTGGTGAACGATCTGCAGCAAATCTAAGTATCCATTCATATTCCTTAGTCTCAAATAAATTATTAATGTCCCCACCTCTTATATTGGTATGCACATTATCTATAACTCTAAATCTAAACCTGTGATTAGAACCACAAGCACTTGTGTTTATACAGAGCATTTTTATCATTCATTCTCCTGATCTCTGATTTGTGTTCAGTAATACATTCTTTAAGCTTCCTTGACGTTTTTCCCACATAAAATGCTGGACATAACACACAAGTTGCTAAATATACAACGTTGCTGGTAATGCACGTTGCTGTCAAATTAAATTTGTAAATTTTACCTGTTGAAGGATGTATGAACACATTACTATCAACATTAAAAATATCAGGACAAGAACAATTCATACAACAAAATGTACCTAACTTTGAATTAATATGTGATTTAGAAATGCTATTAAAATCCTTGTAGCATAATTTATTTTTTAAAGTTTTCATGTTCCTATATGAAAAATGCGGACTGTCATCTAAGACAGCTCTGACATCATCTGATGACATCAGAATAACCCAATTCTTTTTTATCACTTTCTTAACTAAATGTGTCCTAACATTATATGTGGTGACATATCTAACCTGAGTGTCTTTTTATTTTACACTTCTCAGGGTAGAATTGAACTCAATGTCCAAAGGAAAAGTAGGTTTAAATTTTGTCCCTCTGTCAGCAATAGTATTTTCCTTTAGGTTTGAAAGGAAATCAAAATCATATCCACTGTTCAAAAAATCTTCCATCATATCATCCAACTGTTCCATAAAGCACATATCATCTGTGTTTAACCTACTTACTCTACTAAACTGAGATGTTACTATACCTTTAAAAACATGTGGAGCATGCATACTACTACTGTGAATATATCTACCAGCATGCACATCCTTTTTATAAACACTAGTTTGCAAAAATCCTTCAACTAGTTGTATCTTAACATCAAGGAAAGCTATAGCGTGGTCTGAACATTCCATCTTAAAATTTAAAAAACTCGTAGTCGTGTTTAAATATTGCACAGTCAGCCAACTGAGACAAGGAACCTTTCCAAATCATAAAACAATCATCCACAAAACGTTGGTAAAAGCATACATACATATTCAAAGGATGAGTGTTACTACAAATGTACATTTTCTCCCATTGGTGCAAGACTAAATTTGCATAAGTATTGGCAACTGATGTGCCCATAGCCACACCAGTTAATTGCAAGTATATATGTTCATCAAACACAAAAACATTGTTGGATAACACTATGTCCAACAAAAAACAAATATTCTCTATGTGGATTGTTGACATATTGGCTTGTGACATCAGGAAATCCCTAATTGAATTAATGCCATACTCATTAGGTATAACAGTAAAGAGTGATGAGATATCTAGAGTAACAAATAAAAAATCACCCTGATTAAGGGAAGTATTGCTTAAACTATTATACCAACGTTGTAATTTAAATATAAAATCCGTGGTATCCCTCAACACATTTCTGCATTGTACTAAGAATGGTTGTAATTGTGTCTGAAGATAAATTGAAATAGGCTCAGTGAGCCACCCACATCCTGACACTATGGGTCTCAGGGGAGGATTTTCAAACGACTTATGAATCTTTGGGAAACCATAAAGCTGGGGAATTTTAGGACAGGGAACACTAAAAAAATGAAATAGATCTAAGGTAATGTCACCATTAATTTGTAAGTCATATATCGACATATTCACCACACTTATACATTTCTTTACATCTAAGTGTGTAATGCATTTAAAAGCATTACCATCTTCAAGTAAAGAAATCATGGACTGCACATAACTAACTCGATCCATTAACACTACAGTGCCCCCTTTATCAGCTTGTTTGATAACAATGTCATCCCTTTAATTAAATTGTGCTACAAGGATTTTAATAGCATTTCTAAATCACATATTAATTCAAAGTTAGGTACATTTTGTTGTATGAATTGTTCTTGTTGTCCTGATATTTTTAATGTTGATAGTAATGTGTTCATACATCCTTCAACAGGTAAAATTTACAAATTTAATTTGACAGCAACGTGCATTACCAGCAACGTTGTATATTTAGCAACTTGTCCAGCATTTTATGTGGGATAAATGTCAAGGAAGCTTAAAGAATGTATTACTGAACACAAATCAGAGATCAGGAGAATGAATGATAAAAATGCTCTGTATAAACACATAAGTGCTTGCGGTTCTAATCACAGGTTTAGATTTAGAGTTATAGATAATATGCATACCAATATAAGAGGTGAGGACATTAATAATTTAATTGAGACTAAGGAATATGAATGGATACTTAGATTTGCTGCGGATCGTTCACCAGGGTTAAATTCCATGATTACATTAAAACCTATTCTTATAAAATTTCAACAAACTAAGTTACACTGCTAGTTTGAGTTTTGTTCATTATGTTTTTAATATGTTTTTTATGTACATGATTTTATGTTAGTCATATGACTTTGGGCTGCATGTCATGTGACGTTCTGATTTGTATTTAAACTCACCTGTCTTTAGAGTTTGTATTAGCATTGAGAAAGGGTTACACCCGAAAGCTTTGCTGTTTGCTTTTCTATAAAACGTGGTTTTCTCTACAACTGTGTCGATATATATTTCAAGCTGTGTCACCTTGTTGTTTAAGCAGTTTATCTTTAGTAAGGGAGTCTTAATACTCTTTCCCTAGGGTTCAGAAACGTGACTACCACAATTGTGCTGAGGCTGCCACCAAGAGGCCGAGTTGACAAAGTGTCCCGAAGGTAATTATCACTTAACTAGTAGGAATCCTGTAGCCAGTCTGTTACAGATTAAGAAACCCACTCACAGAAATCACAAAATTGATGGTGAGAGACAGCAGTGTTGTCAATCACGTACATTGATTATTATAATCAAGTAGATCTCACGGGAAAGGTAAGTAATTATGGGGTGATATTTATTCCGTTTTTACTGCTGTACTTGTGTATTCTTTATGATATCCATGACAGTGTGTTATATATTTTGTTTGTTGGCTGTAAGCAACAATAATGTTGACACTGTCGGGGGACTGTATACATTGGAGGTTCTACTGCCATGGCAGGGTACATGGGGGCGTAACTGAAGTTCATAAGTACTTACTAAGCAGCTGATCTTTGAGGATCTTCAGAAGCCTAACCATGCATTCCCAAGAAGTATTTTTTTTTTTTACAAAATTTTATTTTACAATCATGGTCTGGTTCTTACTTACACTCCACACTTCTCCTTGGTTAAGGACATCAATTTTAAAAATTGGTATATTCTTACCTGTGATGAGACCATCCAAAGTAGAGTAGGAAAGGTTCCTATAGATATCTACAAAAAGGACACCACTGTTAAAAATGTACTAGAAAAAAATAAAAATAAGAATGACAAGTATGTACCTGGTAGTGCAAGTATGTATTAGAAGGTGAAAAAGTTTTTATAAAGGGACATGGATGGGTTAGATTTCATCAGAAACACAATTGTGGTACCAAGTATGTAGTATATGCTGGTATATGCCAGATGTGTTCGAGTTTTTATATAGGAAAAACAAAAAATGCATTTAGAACACGCATATACCAGCACATGTATGATATTGGGAAATGTAATTTAAACAATGCACTTGCCAAACACATCAATAGTTATCCAGGTCATCAGTTTAAGTTTATTGTATTAGAGCAATTTATGGGGGATGAAAGAGAGGGTCCCATTGACTTGTTGCTCGAATTTAAGGAGTTGTTATGGCAGTTGAGAGTAAATGCCATCAATACCCAAGGGTTGAATGAAGTAGTTTCACTTACCAGCTTTTTGAAATTAAAAGCAGTTTTTTATTTTTAGTATTATAGTCCAATATATGTGGACATCGAATTAGACATTGATTATAACTATTATGTATTAATTTTTTCTAATTACAACTATTATGTATTTATTCTTTTCTAATTTTTTCTAATTTTTTTATATATGTCCATGTTTTGCATTAAGCGCTGGTATTTATGTTGTTTAATATTTACGATTTTTCACCATACAGGGTTTACGCTGTATTTATATAGATGTACACATACAAGTTTTGCAAATAGTATTTTAGGGAGTCTGTGTTTTTTTTAATTTTAACCTCTGATGGGTATAATTAAGTATGCTAATTATACCAATTAATTTCAAGTATTTAAGATGTGGCTTTGTTCGACTTAGTCATTCAGAAGAAGTCATTGTAATTGTGATGAAAGCGCTCAATTAAATTTCATTTATTCCTTTCATTCAGCCTGCACTCATGCTTCATTCTTTAGTTGTTCGTTTGCTTTTTCTAGCCAAGCTGTTACAAATTAAGAAACCCACTCATAGAAATCACAAGATTGATGGTGAGAGACAGCAGTGTTGTCAATCACGTACATTGATTATTATAATCAAGTAAATCTCACGGGAAAGGTAAGTAATTATAGAGTGATATTTATTCAGTTTTTACTGCTGTACTTGTGTATTCTTTATGATATCCATGACAGTGTGTTATATATTTTGTTGTTTGTTGGCTGTAAGCAACAATATTGTTGACACTTTCGGGGGGCTGTATACATTGGGGTTCTACTGCCATGGCAGGGTACATGGGGGGGTAACTGAAGTTCATAAGTACTTTTTAGGCAGTTGATCTTTGAGGATCTTCAGATGCCTAACGATGCATTCCCAAGAAGTATTTTTTTTTTTACCCCTTATATGTGAATAACCCAGAGCCCTTGTATTTTAGGTATGAATAACCAAGTTAAATTCCACATAAGTTATGAAGGCTTTGTCCTATTACACTCTACATGTGCCATAATTTTACCTATAGGCCAAGGAATGAGAGTTCAACTCAATAACTATTGATATTCCAATATTAGGAGATGTTGTGCTGTGTTGTGTCATGCTGGGTAATAATTACAGCACAAGTCATGACAGTATTGCTTAGGTGATTGTGTGTGTGTGTGTGTGTGTGTGTGTGTGTGTGTGTGTGTGTGTGTGTGTGTGTGTGTGTGTGTGTGTGTGTGTGTGTGTGTGCGTGTGTGTGTGTGTGTGTGCCTGTGCAAGTTGGACATATTTATGTCATACGAATATTATTTGGTTGGGGTTGTACACCTAGTACTTTCCATTATATCAGGCTTCCTGTGGAAGTGGCTGTGAGACTACTATTGTGAGTCATGTTTGCTGTGGAGGGCACATGTAAGGCAGTGAAAAGGCATGCATACACTGGGTGTATATCCAACAGCCTACCAGGGTGTTACTGTTTACCTACTGTGTTCATGCACACTCAGCAAGTCAGCATGTTGTCCCCCAACCTCTATTTAACTCAGATGTTGGGGAAGGGTCTGCAGTAGTACTAACTTGGTTGTGGGTGGGGAGCTTACAGTTCCTGAGAGTCATCTTGGCTTTTTGGCTATGGATACCATGCTCTCCTCTTAGACCACACCTGATTAGCCTCAATGAGGATTCCACACATATCTGCTGACCTCACCAGACCCAAACATAGTAAAAGTTTTGAAACCTGAGGAGAATAAATCTAAGATGACTTTTCTCCTTAATCTAGAAGTTTATCAGTGTCAAGCAGGAATGAAAATCAAACCAGAAGTAGATAAAAATCAGGCAGCAACTGAATGTGCCAAAAAACAAAAAAAAAAGAATATAAGATGAAAGGATCAGATGAGACGGTAAGAAATGTGGAAAAAGCATAGAAAACTTCTGGAAGAACCTCGTGTTGATCAGGAACGAACACAGGAGTGGTTAAGGAGAGGTGAATTTAAACCAAGAGATGAAAGGTTAATATTGGCAGCCCAAGATAGTGGGCTGCATTCACGTTGGTTTATTAAGTCCATTGAACATGTGGGAGAAACAGACAAATGTAGGTTTTATAAAACCGAATTGGAAACAGTTGCACACCTCGTTGCTGGTTGCAACATAATAATGGCAGAAGGACTGTATACTGAAAGGCATAATAATGTGGTAAGATTGTTGCACTATGGTATTGAAGTGGCTGAAAAACACAGGAAACATGGATCCACAAAACATCAAAGAAAATGATGAAGCTTATATCACATGGGAAAACCCATCACCAACTGTTCAAAAGACAGATGCTAGAAAACAAGATATAGTGGTCCAAGAAAAGAAGACAATAGTAGCATTGATCATTGAAATTGCCACACCCAGTGACTACAGTGTCTTGCATACAGAGAGACACAAGGTTATAAAATACCTTGATCTGCAGGCAGAAATGAGAGCAATGTGGAAGAAAGATACCCAGACAGTTCCAATAGTAGTAGGGGCAACGGGTCTTATACAAATGAATTTATAATCCTATTTATGTTACCAATATATATAATTCCATTCGAATTGCAGAAAGAGTCGTTACTAGGCACATTGCGGGTGCTGCGAAGAGCACTGCTGGCTGACATCAAAGATTGAAACAATACTAATTTCATGAACTTTAATCATACTTTGACTTAGGAATGGGGTCCATTCCCGTCATGGTATTAGAAAGCCAAAAGACTTGGAGAAATTAAAAAGAGGAAACATTTTAGGGAATATGCTGTCCATTGACCTGTGTAGCACTCAGGATCATCATCTTTGTACTTCTGTGCCAGAGCATGTCAGTTCACTGGATGTTAGTGGGGGTGTTGGGAAGGCCTACACACATTTCATAGATGGGTGTCTGTGTACAATCTGAAGTGATTAAATTCAAATCTTGCATATATCTTACTGTATTCCCATGTCTACCTGAGGGATGCATACACATACTGTCTGATAACATGCTAGGGTGATTGAGATGGTTGCCCAAATATGGTAAACCACATTACAGCAGTGTAATGTAATTGCCATGGAGATTAGTAAACAGTGGCAGTCAGATCCTGTGGAGGGACTGTGCCGCCTACAAACGTTGCACCAATATGGCAGTAGTAACACTGCTGAAATCCCCCAAAGAGTGCATGGAGTAATTATATTCAACTGTGTGGATCTATGCACCTACAGATGCCAGGAGCTGTCTCACATACAGCCATGTGCAAACCCTGTGAGCTCCACCAGGGTAGTTACCAGTGTCTGTACTGTAAGAATAACAAACCCAGTGACACTATACACATCACACCTCCACAAGGATCATAAATATACAAGTGTGTAGTTCCTCTTACATATTTCAAGGGCACATGGGTCTCATCACCTCTGCACCATTGATTGTGTAGTTTTATGGAAGCATGTTGCAAATGACTATCCCACATCTCACACATATTTTCCTGCAATTTCAGATTATTGAGTCTGGATATGAGGAATACAGGAACAGCAAATTCTCCAGTGCAGAGAATGAGGCCTGCTACAGGCTATCCATCAGCATGGTTGGCAGATGTTCCAGCAAAAGAGATTTGACCAGGCAAGACATGGTAGATGACGTCAGTGATGTCAATGGTCAAAATCAGACTTGCAATCAAATCTGAAGTAGGGCCACTGACATGATCATTGCTGCATGATTTAGGGCAGCCTGCCTGGCACAGAAGTGAAAGACCATTTCGGTAAGTCTGCTGACTGAACCACCTTGACAGAGATGGAGAAGTTCCTAGCATCTCTGCATGGGGTCCAGAAAATTGTGATGTATGTTAGAGTGCTAGACATCAGTGCCAAGTCAAGCAGGGCACACTACATATCCACTGGTGATTCCCTACGTGGTGTGTCTGAATGTGGATTACTTTCTGCAGTAGAAGTACACTGCATGGTGATACAGTGTGCAAACATAACTTCTTTGTTTTACGGGACCATCAGGTGTTCAGCTGCAAAGGCCAACTGTACAATGCATGGTACCCATTATTTTCCTGTACCACTCTATTAAATATTAGTATATTCTGGGGGCTGCAGGTATGGACAAAAGGTGTTGTGACTCCTCCCTGTGACCTTCCTGGGATAAAGAGTCCCCATGGACAAGGGCATATATGGTCATTGCATACATTTTCTTTGGGCACCCTGGACCTGTCCAGGGGACTTCAGCAAAGTACTGCATCATTTGCTGAAGCTGTATCCATAGGCACACACAAACATCTCCAGTGCCCACCACCCCAGACTTATCAATGGAGCCACCACCCCTTCAGTGGACAGTGTACCCAGTTCTCTACAATCTCCCACCAATGACACACACACACACACACACACACACACACACACACACACACACACACACACACCACTAATCCTCATCCACACAGACACACTTAAACTGCCCATCACTGACACTTGTCACGGTGGCCTCCACCATCTATGCACATGATGATAACTGTGCCCTGCCTCAGTAGTCTGTTACTTTGGTAGCTTCTATCTAATGCACAGTGTAGTCTAAGCATGGTATAGCCCAACCTGGTTATGGTTTTGCATTCATTATTTTTTATTGTATATGTACTACTTTATTGTGAGTCATAATTATAAACTAGATACAGCTCTTAGCCAATGCCACTGCATAATGCAGCTTCCTCCATCTAGCATAGCCATCTCCTGCAACCAGCTCCCTTCAGGCTCCTCATCATGTATCTCCTCTACTGTATTTCATCCTCTTGAATTGGTCTGCCCAGTTGTAACTGCTTGCAAATGAGGACATTCTGTAGCACTGCACACATCATGAAGATATTTCTGCATGTTGCAGGGTCATACTGCAAAGTACTGCCAGATACATCCAGACAGTGAAGGTGGGCCTTAATAAAACTAAACACATGTTTAACAATGATCATGGCTTGTGAAACGGCATTATTGCAGTCATTCTCTGCCATAGTCTGTACATTTGTAATTGTTGTCATTAGCCATGGCTCCAGGCCATATCTGGTTTCACAAATAACATGTCTTTGTGGAAAATCACCGCACACCAACCACTGGTGGAAGTTTCACATGTGGGATTCGTGTGCATTGCTCATGTGGCTGGCAGGCATGTCTCCTTTACACTCTGCATTACAGAGCACCTGGCAGTTGATGGAGTGAAGACCTTCATGGTAAATACAGCTTTGTCCCTGCTCACCAGGTGGAGCCTTTATTGTAAAGTTGGTGCAGTCTATGGTCCTCAGTACCTGAGAGAACTGGGCTATGTCATAAAATGCCTGCACTGTGTTGCCTGTATCCTCTGAGATACATCAAAACTACATATGATCTCCATGTGTTGTAGCCTGACATCAAGCAACTGATATAGTATAGGCAGATGCCTGGGATACACCCACTGTATCCCCTGTTGGTCACTAAAAAATGCCAATAACTAATATTCTCAGAGATGCCATGCTGTCTACTTGAATAGGTGCCCATGTATCTGTCAGGCCTGTACATGAGGGTGATACATCCCGACCAGCTCCTGCATGATACATCTATACACAAGGAAAGGCATGCTAGGAGTGAATAGATGAGTCAAAATCTCTAAGGATGACAAAGTGCAACATCGTAACTACAAGCAATGGCAACAGCCACTTCATATACATATTTACTAGTGTGGCAGCTACCCCATGCATATTTTCATGATCTGTCCACTATAGCTCCAGAATTTGCTGTTGCCAACAACCTTTGTGATACTGTCTGTCCACACAGAATATATATGCTTCTGAATTGCTCCACTATATTGTTTACCCTCATTTGCATCCATGATTGCTCTCATTTTAATATTGTTGGCATTTCTTGGCTTTCTACAATTGTGCTCAATGTGTCCCTCACCCCAACCAGCATGTGGCTACTCATCTGGAAAAACTGGCTACTCCAAACAAAAATATCTGTGAATCCCAGGGTTTGTATGGTGGTAAGATATTTATAACAACAAAAAACAAAATAGTACTTGCAGGAAAATGTCAATAAAACCACAAACCAAGCAAATTGTAAACAAGAGAATCTCCACCACCACTGTAGACTG
The DNA here is from genome assembly GCF_019279795.1 of Protopterus annectens. Classification (NCBI taxonomy): domain Eukaryota; kingdom Metazoa; phylum Chordata; order Ceratodontiformes; family Protopteridae; genus Protopterus; species Protopterus annectens. The sequence continues at coordinate 1,222,674,789 of NC_056725.1, forward strand.
TACAAAAACCTTTAATGCACAGAAAAACAGCGAAAGAATGGTAAGAGTTTTCAATGGATATAGCCACTTCACCAGACCATATAAGATACAAATAAAATCCATTCTTAAATATTAAACAAAAACTAATAAAAACAGCAAAAAGAAGTCACATGTTAAAAGGGTAATTTGACATAAAGCCTCTCGTTCATAAAAACAATTCACGGATTGTTACAACAAATCACCTCAATGGATAGATAGATGGCTAGATTAGATAGATAGATAGATAGATAGATAGATAGATAGATAGATAGATAGATAGATAGATAGATATAAGCCTGGATTTGAATGAGTGTATCTATTTAAAATTGATGCTTAAGACACGTGGCTTAGCTCATTGCGCTGATTTGTTTTAGCTATCCATGAATGAGTTTTTATGAAAATAGTTTTCATTTCATGCGATTTGACACCGGATTTTTCACAATTGATATTTTCTGGAGATCGTAGCTGGAGGCACAGCAGCTGTCAGCAGAAGAGGTAGCACAGACAACGCAAAATGGGGGAGCGAGCTGGTGCACTAGTTAGGCTGATACAGAGAGATTTTAAAACGGTACTCCCAAGTTTACATCTGGCAAACTCCCACTTCCTATGCAATAAGATGGATGAACTGTTACTTCTCAATGAAACTCACAAGGGTTTTTCACTTTCTTCTGTACTATTTTTCACAGAAACCTGGCAAAATGAATCCATTCCAGACACTAAATTACATCTGCCTGGCTTTCAAATTACATCTGCCTGGCTTTCAAATTTATAGAGCAGACAGAGTATTGGAGACATCGGGGAAGAGTAAAGGAGGTGGAATCTGCTTTTATATCAATGAAGGTTGGTGTAATGCTGTCACAGTTTTAAGTAAAATGTGCTGGACTGACTTAAACATGTTTTGTGTTAATTGCAGACCTTTTTATTCACCTCAGGGGTTCTCTTCATTTATTCTGGTTAGTGTTTGCATTCCACCTCAAGCCTTTGTGAGGGTGACACTACAAAAACTGTCTGATCAGATAAAGTGCTTGGGGCAGAATTATCCAAACCCCCTTCTGATTATTCTGAGGGATTTTAATAAGTCAAATCTCAGACATGAATTTCCCAAATTTACACAGCATATAAAGTGCCCTGCCAGACACAGGAACACACTGAATCATTTTTATACAGTGTTAAAACATGGTTATTGTGCTGTCCCCCATGTATCTTTGGGCTTTTCTGACCACTGTCTGATTCATTTGCTTCCTGTCTCTAAGAGCAAATTAAAATCTGTTAAACCAGTAATCACAACAGCAAGAAGGTGGACTATTGAGGCAAAGCTGAAGTTACAAGCCTGCTCTGATTGTACAGATTGTAGTGTCCTTGAAGAGTCTGCTGCTAACTTGCATGAACTGGCAGCCACAGTAACATCTTGTGTCAGCTTCTGTGAAGATATGTGTGTCTCCACTAAGACCTGGTTAATTTAACAACAGCAAACCCTGGTTTACTGCTAAACTTAAGCAGCTTCATCAAGCCAAGGAAGATGTCTATAGAAGTGGGGTATAACACTTTTTAGGCAGGTAAGGAACACACCGACAAGAAATAAAAGTGGCTAAAAAGAACTATTCTGAAAAGTTGAAAAACAGTTTTTAGCCAATGATCCTGCATCAGTGTGGAAAGGTCTACAAACCATTACAAACTACAGTAAATCATCCCCCCCACACTGCAGCTAATTACCAGCTGGCTGATGACTTGAATGGTTTTTACTGCAGGTTTGATAAGCCTGAGGCTACAAACTACACTATTACCAGCCTCTGTCTGTATTCATACTTATATGACTCTCTCTTCCACATATTCTCACATTCAGCCTGCATTATTTATCTCTGAGGATGATGCGTATCATTTTTTCAAAGGCAGCAAATTAAGAAAGGAGCTGGTCCAGATGGGGTTTCACTCTCCTGTTTAAAAACATGTGCTGATCAATTGGCTCCTGTTTTTACTTGGAATTTTAATAAATCATTAGAGCTGTGTGAAGCTCCCTTATGTTTCAAACAAGCCACAATCATTCCAGTGCTTAAAAAATCCACTAAAACAGGACTGAATGACTACAGGCCTGTTGCTTTAACATCAGTGGTCATGAAGAAAAGCTGGTGTGCATTTCACCCTTAGTTTTTGTAATCATTTTTAAGGGATACTGTGTTATACTGTTGCCATAACTTGTTAACTTTATGATGTGATGAGGCTTTTTTTTTTCTCTAAGTCTTGTTAGTACCTTGCAAGACACATTATGAGAAAATATAAAGATTGACCAAATATTAAATGTTAAAATATTGTGGATGAAGGTCAAACAATATATGTACTATTGCATACTCCTTTTCTTTTTTATACTGTTTCCCCAACTTGACACCCCATGAAATATAACATTTGTAGTAACGTACTGAAATTTTCTTTTTTCTTAAATTTTATATGACCTAGTTTATTCAAACAAACTTCTGTTTTTTGGGGAGGGGAAATGAAGGTTATAATAGAATAAATACTTTAATTAATAGATAGTTTATGCACACACACATTTGAAAGTTTGTTGTTATCATTCTCTGAATGATTGATTGTAAGAATAGTAAGGTATTATATATTACTTACATTTAACCTTAACAAAATATTAATTCATATAGACTCTACAATATATAACCCTATCTTCTTTTTGGTTATTAATGAAGCATGCAGTTGCAGTGACCCAATGTTATTGAATATGTGTTGGCAGACCTGTGGCTTGTATGTAACACATATTAAGCCAGGAACACTAGGTTCCATGAAGAAGGATGTTATTGTAAATACTATTTTACCTTCTTTAGTTGTTACAGAAACTCTGTCCATAACAAATTTTGTTATAACCTACAAGGTTAATCCCCTAGGAAATCATTATAGCTATTTTGAACTATTATAGATTTTAAATGGTCTTAATGTATAATTGTCTATCATTGAATGTTAATGGGCTAAATAACCATATTAAAAGTGCAAGCATTAATAAATACCTTTCTTTACATAAGGCTGATATAGTATTTCTTCAGGAGACACATTTAATATCCCAAGACTTAAATAGGCTAACACTAAAAGACTATAAAATATTGACTAGTTCCCAATTTAATTACAAAAGAGGAGGTGTACTAATTCTTTGGAAAAAAAATTTAAGGCTTCCTGAAATTGTAAACGCATATATAGACAAAGAGGATATGTTAACTTTAGTAGTAATTAAGCTTGAAAGGAAATACTATGTACTCATAAACTCTTACTGGATCCCTGGAATTGGTACAAAGTCAGTAAAGAAATACTTGAACATTATAACTTTACATTCTAGAGGAGAAATGATAGTCGCAGGGGATTTTAATTGTATTCTTTCATCTGATGAAACTACGAGTTCTAAAACCTTCAAGACCTCCCCTGTAGCAAAACACCTACATAATTATATAAATACAAAAAATTTAAAAGACATATACCATATAAAACTTCCCTCTTCCCTAAAGTTCTCTCACTATTCATATAGGTTTGGGACACAAACTAATATAGATAAAGTCTTAGTGTCAAATTATTTACAATCAAAAATAGATAATGTATTATTAATATCTTGTCCCCTTTCTGATCATAATGCCATTACTTTTAGTATAACTTTTCAAACTGAACCCTTAAAACATTGCCAAAGAATACCAGCTTATATTATGAAAATAAAAGGCTATCAAGAATGGATGTTATCAGAAATTAATCAGCTTCTAGAAACAAATAACAATGGAGAAGTATCAGATACAATTTTATGGGACACCCTCAAAGTTGTATTATATGGAAAAGTTAAAATGTGGTATCTGCAAAAAATAAAGGAATGGGATAAAAGCCTACACGATATTCAAACTGAATTAGATAACTTAAAAGGTAATCTAACACCAAATGGTAAGAAAGTCTTAGATAATATAAATAAATTAAACAAAAAATATCAAAATGTATTGCAACACAAAATATCTATAAATCTACAGAAAATTAAATTATGTTCATACTATATCAATCCTAAAGTCTACCTAGAATTGTAGTATACTCAAAGTACTTGAAAGAAATAAATCACATAAAAGAATTTACATATGTTGAAAATATGAGAAAAATAAAAGCTACAAATTTAAATTCCATACTACAAGGTTTCAAAAAACATTATGAGAATATAAATACTCTCAAACCAATAAAAGAAAATATAAATCTAGACAAATTCTTATCTGATAATATAATATAATAGACCTTATCCCCTGGGAATATTGCTAAAATTGATAGACCTTTCACATTTACAGAACTAAAAAATCAAATAAACAACTTAAAAACTAATAAAGCACCAGGGTTAGATGGTTTAATTCCTGAAATATATAAAATCCTTCCTGATAATATCTTAGAAATACTACTAAACACATTTCGGGAAATCAAAACGACTTATAATATCCCACCATCATGGAGATATTCATTAATCTCTCCCATACTTTAACCTGATAAAGATCCTACTTCCTGTTCCTCCTATAGGCCCATCTCATTATTAAATATAGATTATAAGATTTTCATGAGCATAATCTCAAACAGAATCAATTCCATTATACCTAGCCTAATAGAGGAAGATCAGACGGGTTTTATTAAACACAGAAAAGTCCAAGATAATATAATAAGACTTCTGATTCTTATAGATTTAGCTAATAATAAAAACGAATTAACAATAATGAGTCTAGACATAAACAAAGCCTTTGATTCACTGAGTTGGTCCTATCTATTTAAAGCTTTACAGCACTATAAATTTTCCCTATATTTTATAAAATTACTTAGAAACCTTTATGAAAACTCTGTTTCTTTTGTAAAGATAGGCTCTTTCTTATCCCCCTCATTTAAACTTACAAAAGGAACAAAACAAGGTTGCCCTCCTTCCCCTTTAATTTTCGCTCTAGCTGTAGAACCACTAGCCAACTATATTAGAAATAATGTTCACATTAAAGGCTATAATTTAAATAGTAACATATTTCCAAAGATTCAGCTATTTGCGGATGATTTGTTACTAACTAGTGGAGACATTGATACATCTTTTGATCAGCTACTTAACACATTATATTTATTTGAAGGTTTATCTGGACTAAAATTTAATCATAACAAGACCCAGACTTTGTTAATAAATAAAAAGACAACTATGAAAATGAAAAGTTATAAATGCTTTAACTGTGACAATACACAAATTAAATACCTGGGTGTTCAAATTAATTCCACTCTTAAGAATACAATTACTACAAACTATAATATCTTAACAAATTTAATTATTAATCTTACAGATAATTGGAACAAACTTTATTTTACTTTTGAGGACAGACTAATGCTAATTAAAAGGATAGTGTTACCTAAAATTCTTTATACAAGTCGGTCTTTAATCATTCCCCCAACCAAGAAAATGTTTAAAAAAATTAGTAATAACTTACTAAAATTTCTGTGGTATCCTCAAAAACCCAGAATATCTTTACAAAGACATGTAGCAAGTTGGGAAGAAGGAGGCATTAGTTTTTCTAATATTGAATATTATGTAAATGCTTCTATTTTTAATATAATCCTTTTATCGTTAAACCCCTCATATAATTCCTATTGGAAACTATTACATGAAAAAAATTATTAAACAATAATAGAACGTTAATTGACCCTCTAACTACAGTACACCAAAATACCTTTATTTGGTTTTTAAAAATATACATACAAGATAAGCAGAGGTTAAAAGATTGCTCCTTTATCAGTCTAATAATAGCAGATTTCATGAAAATCACCCAATCTAACCAGTCAATTAAAACCTTATTAATATTCATTTTCCTATTGCTTATACTAATGAATGTTTAATATCTTTGGATAAAAATAAAATGATTGAATTTAAAAATAATGACAATATACTGGAACCAATTCTTATCCACTAATGGAATTTATTCAGCTAACCATCTAATTACTAGATACAGTCTACATAATAATAACTGGATAGACATACAAACCTGCAGAGGATTTATATATAACAAAACTATATTTTCCTTACAAACTCATGGAAACATACCTAAAACACTAGAACGTTTGACTAATATAATTGATGGTTCTTTGAAAGGCACCTCATTTATATCCCTAATATATAATGTCATTAGATCTGATAATAATTCCACAAATGCTTCTTTTTGGGAATACTCCACCAAAATAAATAATGGAGAATTTACTACTAAAAACAAGAAATTACTTCTAAAATCAGTACAAAAAACAACAATTTCTCCTTACTGGAAAATATACACATGGAAATTCCTCCACATAAGTTATTATACACCTCTAAGAATTGCAAATATGTACAAACCAAATTATATGAAATGTTGGAGGTGTAAAGCTACAGAAGCTGACTGGTTTCATATGATTGTTGCATGCAATATGTTATCCCAATTTTGAATGGAATTTGAATGTTTCTGTAAGGCCTTATGGAATGATAATTGTGAAATTTCAAGTTCACTCATTTTATTTAATGTACCAATACCAGAAATCGTACCCAGATCTCCAACACACCTTCTTTGGTCAATACTTGCAGTAGCAAGAAAGGTTGTGACAAAAAATTGGAAAACTAACTCTCCTATATCTTTCAGAAATTAATTTATTTATTTTGCCAGGACCTTATGTGAAAAAGAAATATCTAGTTTAAAAATGAATACAAAGAATTTAACACACAAATTCATTGCTTGGGAAAAGTTACAATCATTACTAAAAAAGTATTAGATGATTTCCTGAATGTATATAGAAGTATTTCCTTGTTATGGACATTGTAAATAATGTGTTTCAGTTTTGAGTGTAATTACTGTTATTATTCTTGTTATAAAAAAAAAAATAAACACTTTTGAAAAAAAAAGTGTTAGCTCGCTTGAAGGATATTACAGCTCTGTCATTGGACTCCCTTCAGTTTGCTTATTGAGAGAACTGGTCAGTGGATGATGCAGTTAATATGGGCCTGCACTATATCTTGCAACATCTTGACAACCCAGGGACATATGCAAGGATTCTGTTTGTGGACTTCAGCTCTGCATTTAATACAATAATTCCAGAACTTCTTCACTTGAAACTCCCAGCTTTCCATTCCTGCTTACACCTGTCAATGGATCACCAATTTTCTAACCAACAGGAAACCGCAGGTGAACTGGGAAATTTACATCTAGCTATCACTGACTGCACCTGTATGGACCCCTCTGTCAAACTTATCATCAGGCTCATCAGGAATGGTGATGAGTCTGCACACAAATGGGAGGTTGAACAGCTGGCCCTTTGGTGTAGTCAGAATAATCTGAAACTGAGCACTCTTAAAACTGTGGTGATGACAGTGGACTTTAGGAGTAGTACTACAATATTACCCCCCCCCCCTTTATATTTAATACTGCTGTCAGTTGTGGAATCCTTCAAGTTTTGGGGATCTATAATCTCCCGGGACTTGAAGTGGGAGACTGATGTAGGGTCCATCATAAAAAAGGCACATCAGCAAATGTACTTTCTGTGACAGCTGAGGAAGTTCAACCTCCCACAGGAACTGTTGATTCAGTTCTATACAGCAGTCATTAAATCTGTTCTCAGCTCATCCATAACAGTGTGGTTTGGATCTCTTTCTAATCATGACAAAAATAGGTTACATTGAATTGTCAGGTCTGCCAAAAATATCATTGGTGCTAGTTTGCCCTCCTTACAGGACCTGTACTATTCCAGAGTCATGAAAAGGAGAGTGGAAGATAATCACCAACCCTTCACATCCAGGCCACCATCCTTTTGAACTATTACCATCAGTGAGGCGTTATAGATTAATACGTATCAAAACAAGCAAATACAAGAACAGTTTTTTTCCACAGGCCATCAAGTCCATAAACAATTAACTCAGCTTATTAGGTTGGGGTATTCTTTTTCGCAAGCCTGTGTGGATTCTGCAATATTGTTTACATATTGTTAATGCTTGTTTCTTTCAGAGTTTATTTCAGTATTTTTTGCACTGACTTGCACTTCGCATGTTTTATGTATATGTATATTTATATTTATATTTACGTTTCTGTCTTGTTCTTAATAGTTGCATGTATGTCGTTTGTCTTGTTCTTAATAGTTGTATGTATGTCATTTATGTAATTCATACTTGGAGAGTCACTGAAACCGGAGTCAAATACCTTGTATGCATGCATACTTGCCCAATAAATGTGATTCTGATTCTGATTCTGAATGACAGGTTTTAACCTTTTAACATGTGACTTCTTTTTGCTGTTTTATTGTTTTTGTTTATCTTTTTGCTGTTTTTATTGTTTTTTGTTTAATATTTAAGAATGGATTTTATTTGTATCTTATAGGGTCTGATGAAGAGGCTATATGCCATGAAAGTGCTTACCGTTTTTTCGTTGTTTTTCTGTGCATTAAAGGTTTTTGTACATTCTACCGTGGTGGTGGAAATTCTCTTTTTTAAGATATTTATAACAGAAGGACCAGGATTTCATTGTATATCATCTGTTGAATAAAATTTAAGGATTTGTAGGTATAATTTGGTTAGTTTTACTTTAATGATTGTGGCAACAAGCAATAGTGTTTTTACCATAAGAATGTGAATATTTTAGCTGCTCTATTATCTATTAGCAATGTTCCAAAAATGTTTTTCTGCCAACTTGCTATAGTTCATGTTCACTTTACCTCGCCTACTTGTACTCCCTAATAGCCTTTCTGCTTTTCATTATTCTTAACAGTGTACTGCAGAATTCCTTTGGCTAGCTACTGTATCTTACCACTTTGTTTCTTGATAAATTTCTGTTCTGAGGAAACTGGAAACTCCAGAACCTCTTCACTGAGCATACATGGTCCCCTGTGGGCTTGCCACAGTTGTGCAGTACAACAGGCCATGGAGGACTCAAACAGACTGGACTTCAAAGGCACACTTTCCTCAACATACATATAGACACATGATGTGCATGCACACACACACACACACACACACACACACACACACACACACACACACACACACATACACACACACACACACACACACACACACACATGCACACTCTCTCTCTGGGTGTGAGGTCACGGGTACTTTGTGTCATACACTATGCCCTCCTGTGATAGGGAATGGGTGCTATTGCATGACTTTGGCCACTCCTGCTTTACAGTCTTGGTCCCCTGATGGGGTTGGAATGGTATTGTGGGACTGTGACCTAGCAAAGTCTGCTGTTGCATTGTTATGTCAGTGGAGAGTGTATGTGTGTGTTGCAGCTACCCAGGACAAAGGGTGACAGAGTTTGGTATACATGTAAATGTATTTGAGGAGTGTGTACCCAGTGACATCCCTCCTATACAGCCGCTCCAGGACATATCCTACCCCAGCCTTGAATAACACTGCCAGAGTAGATGGTGATGGTGTTCCTGGCAATCCACCACATCAAGCTGTAGAAGGAAGCAAGGTGTACTACTATAGACCTCATGAGACCTATCAATATTGTCTTCCTAGACTCTTATGTCCTCATGAAGCTGTTGTCTGACTTAGGTGATATCCTCACAAAGGCCATCCAGCATAGAGCTGAGTTCCAGAGTGGAGTGAGTCACAGTAGATTGTGCATGGAATATGGTCCAGCATATCTATTGATTGACCCTAATTGCTGATCGCATGTCACCCCTATCTCATGTGTCACACGCCATACCTTGTACATTGTCCAAACCTCCCCAATGCCATCTGTCCATGCTGTCTTTGTCATCTCTTCATCCCACATCTCTCCATCCTAGTCTGTGCACATCTACCCCTCTTTATCTGTCTGTACTTGTGTATGTGACTCACTGACCCCACACACTGACCTAGTCTTCTTTCCTAACCGTATTTATCTACAGTCTTCCCCTCATCTCTGTGTATACACACACACACACACACATATATATATATATATATATATATATATATATATATATATATATGAGAAAAGTTGCCCCATCTTTCCCATCATCTTGCAACCTCATCTGTCTTCTTCTCTCTTTCCCACTGCTTGCTAATGTCTCCTTTTTTTTCTTTCCTACCATTCCTTCCCTCCGTATTTTTGTAATTTGATAGGGGTCCACAATGCTGCAGTCTGTGGCTCTGATGCTTTGTACCACCCTGTTGAAGTACATGCTAGCATGTATAACATAGCCACTACATGCACTATAGTTCAGGGAGGCATTGTTTCATGGGTTTACATTTCTGGTTCTGTCAAGCTCATACAATAATGTGCTTGGCTGCCCCCTGCATTGTGTTTTGCACCTTTGTGTATGTATTTCACTGGGTGGTTGTGTTTATTTGTGTAATTGATGTGCTGCCTATCTATGTACCCCAAATTGCAGCCTGCTTTGGCTTACATACTTAATGACTGCATGTGTTGCCAAGCAGTGCTGCTTAGTTGCACAGCCCTTGTATAGAAGTGTAGTGCATCTATATTAACCCTGACTTCAGTACCTGCATTAACAAACATAGCTGATCCTTTGCATAGATTTAGATGTGAAAATTACAAGCATTTAAAACAGCAAGTTCATAACATGGCGCTGTGTGCTATTTTTTCCCTTTGCATATGGTGCAAAAGCCATGCTGACATCATTGATGTTGCTTATTAAAGAGAGTGAGACAGCCACCCTGGGTGCTTCACAGTTACAGTTATCTATGCTTAGAGGATGTGGCATAGTGATGCAGTGAGTAGCATTGTCACCTCACAGCAAGATGTTCTCCTGTTCAATTCTCAGCTGTAGTGCATTTTGTGTAGAGTTGCATGTCCTTCCAGTATTTCATTGGGTTTATAGGTTAGTACTAGGCTAACTGGCTAATGGGCCTTTTTAAGCTTAGCCAATTACCCCAAAGAAGAATCAAATGCTACACCTTGTATTTGTAAGGTAAACACCTTAACCATTGCACTAGCCTCCCATTAGGTGGTCTGTTTTCCTTCCACCTTACAAAGCTATGTAGTAAGTGGATTAGCATCTTCTAAATTTTCTGTAGATATGTGTGATTGCATATGTTATAGAGAAGAAAGGCCTGGCAATCTACTTCCATTAGCCCCCTTCTTACCAAGTAAATTTTGTGGATGGCAGCACCTGTTCATGGTGTCACTGCAAGAATTACCTGTGGCTTGTAAAAATGGATGAATACTTACACAAACTTGATGGATCATGAGCATGAATGCACTATTTTGCTAAAATATTTTACTCTTGAGTTTTGTATATTTGTAATGTGGCATTATAAACAGGCTTTACCTTTTTCTTGAGTGGAATAACTTAGAGTTTAAGGCCTAGTTAAAATTACAAATTTTTGCTTCGTTATAAATCACTAATGATGGGAAAAAGTAAGTGAATCCAGGGATAGTCTAGGAGCAGTGTTCTCCACACATCCACCAAGTTATGAATGAACACAAGTTTCATGAGTAGGCCTTGTATTTGCAGGTTTCTCTAACTCCTGGAACTGGACCTCTCCAAGAGTGGGTGCAGACTGACCACAAAAATCATTTCCAAGAGTAATAGAACTTTTATTCCCCCAAAAAGCTTCTATTTGCCAAAAAAATTGGAAGCATAAAAGGATGCATTATTAATATTTATATTATGTAAAATAGCCACCTGAATCCTTTCCGTAGTAACCACTAGCTTTCCTATGTGTGTGCGTGTGTGTGTGTGTGTGTGTGTGTGTGTGTGTGTGTGTGTGTGTGTGTGTGTGTGTGTGTGTGTGTGTATGTGTGTATGTGTGTGTGTGTCACAATGTATCTAGCCTTGTGTGTCTTGTTTTCAAGACAAACCACATCTCATCACAACCCAAGACAGACCAAGAAGTTACAGAAAATTGATGGTGGTAGGATGGCTGGAGAATGGTCATAAGTCCATAGGTTCATAGGCTCATAAGTGATCACTATGCTAACAGCTACAGGGTTTGTTTTTTTAAGCCAGCCATGCTTCCCAAATGTATCTGACAAGTTTTGACACCCTGGGGTTATTTTAAGGAGTATATGTAGGTGTGGACTTGTATGGTCAAGCACTGATAGTCATAAAAGTCAACATCTTCTAAAGGAAATCATCAAGTAGTAAAGGAGTTCATTCCTGAGGCCTGGAGTTAGGATTGGCATTTATTTTATTTTATTTATTTATCATTTGTTTACCGGGAAGGTCCGACTTGGAATGAAGTCAATTTTCAGCAGATGCCCAGGGAGGAACACTCCAGACATATGTCTTTCATGCTTCAAATAGTGCCATTGTCCTAGTACCTAGTAATCTGACCGCATCAACATGCTTTGTATGCACTGTTCGCTTTGCTGTAAAGGATTTCATTACCAAGGTGTAAAATGTACTTTATCTAATTTATCAAATATGTGAAAGCCAAACTTTTTATTTTATTTTAAAAGAAACTACACTCTGCACACAATGATCCAAGAAGTTCTCAGCAGGTCAAAGCAATGATTAATCTCTATGATCCAGATCAGACTGAAGCGTTCCCCTTACACTGTTTTGTTCCAGTGACACTCACACTGTATGTTTGCTTGCAAAGTTTTGAAACCTTTCAAGAACAAAGAGCAGGTGAGATGTGTGAAGTAGAACATCAAATTATGGGCTATGTTCTTGAACCATACACTTAAAATCCCTTCCTGACATTCTTCAAACCTCAACCTTGTTGGCCTCACTCTTGATTATCTGCTACTAATGATTTTATGTCCCAAAATACCTTAAGTAGAAAAGCTACTACAGTGACAAACTGATGAGAGGTAGTTCCTAAGGATTTGGGCTAATAGTGATGACTGCAGATGCTTAGATGACTTTGTGATATCAGAAGTTTGTTTTAAAACCGAGATTAGGTGGCAAAGGCTGTATATCTTCTTAGATAAAGACTTGTGGCAGTGATTCTCAGGGCTTTATTTGCTGGACTGATACTGATAGGTGACCTATGGGGTACAGGCCTGTGGTAGACTTTTAGAATAATGATAAGATTGATAAAGCTAGTCCTCCATGTGCAGACCTGTAGTGAAGAAGAATTCCCATACTACAGTCTTATGCCTTTCGCAAACAATTTATGTCAAGTTGCTAGAATTGCCATGCATCAGTCTGAGCCGTGCTATAGATCAGCTAAGCAAACAAAGATAACCAGCAGAATGAGGTGTAGACTACACAACAGAGTACGGCGACGTGTAACAAAACACGCACGCTCTTCCCTCGGGTACCACAGCAAGGATATTAAGTGAGGAGCAGGACATGGCCGTGCCACTTCATATGAACTGTAAAGTGCATAATATACAATAAGTACCATGGGCATCTCATTCTAGGTGCTGTAATGTACTTCACAGCAAAATACACACATACAAACTGACAAACTCATTAGATTGTTATCCACTGTAACTGTCTCATCCACTTTAGCTATCCAGAATATTCCTGAAGAAAGCCTGACAGTTACAATGACCACAGCTCACAGCTCTCCTTTCCAAAATGTGAGGCAGGTATCTGCTAGATACAGACACCTTCAATGAAGTAGGCACCTTACACTGTGGACGGTATGCATGTATGGATATCAGCACCAGACTAATGGTGGGTTTTCATTGTGAATCTGCTCCTACTATGCACCTTACATGTTCCTACCTTGCAACAGTGACCACAGTGCCACTGATATATACCATGTACAGCAGGAGAAGTCTATGTGCCACTAGCCATTGTCTTAAAATTAAAAAAATACACCCATTGTAATGTGTACAACATAATATATAATGGCACTTGTAAGGTCACATTCCCCATTTTGAGTCCCCCCTTTCACACACACACACACATATATATATATATGTTCAAAAGTACACTCACACACACAAACTGTCAATGCACGTGTACTGTTTGTATGTGTCTTTGCCTGTGTTAAGTATTATAAAGATTCCCCAGTATTGTTTGCCAACATCCCCCTGATGCTCACTGTGAAACTAACAATAACCCATTCTGATTTATTTGCAAACACCAGCTCTGCTTATGAACACAAATTACCCCAACCCACATAGCTGCCATGTTTTGTGCCCTGCAAATCTTGAGATGGTGACCTATATCTTACAGTACTCTTGTGTGCTGTAGGAATGACCAAAACATAGAGCATGCTCAGTAGGCTGTATATTTTCCCTGAGCTGACCATGATTCATGCACATCCAAGAGCACGACAGAATAGCGCACCAGGCAGCATTGGTGAAGGAATGTCCCTGACAAATGATTCAGCTTTTAAAGTCCTCAGTGGTGAATGACTACAGAAAATGCATGACGGTGGCAATAAGGTAGAAATTTCAAGTAATCTTAGGCCCTGCTACCAATGGGTGCTAGAATTCTGTCCTGGCAAGTTTGTGTAGTTGAGGTTGATAAATTATCTTTCCCAAAATAAACTAGTTAGCTGTAGCGTTTTACCATGGGAAGCATTATCCTTATAGTCTTTCTGATTTCAGTGTGATGCACAAGTGGCAATACCAGAGGTAGGACCAATTAATCCAGCAATTATTAGCCATGAAATGCATGTAGGCAGCAGCAGTCTGAGGATTAGGGCCAAGAAATCCAGTATTTTCTAGCCATGAAATGCATGCCGGCAGTAGTGGTCTGATGATTAGGACCAATGGATTCTGCAGCCTCTGGCTATGAAACAAATGTATGCAACAGTAGTCTAATAAGGAAGGCCTATAAATCCAGCAGTTACTAGCCATGAATTCATGCAGGCTGCAGCAGTGTGATGAATAGGACCCCTACATCCAAAGGTTTCTAACCAAGAAATGCATGCAGGCAACTACACTCTGGTGATTATGACCCCTACATCCAAAGGTTTCTAGTGATGAAAAACATGCAAGCAACCTCACTCTGGTGAATAGGACCCTTACATTCATAGATTTCTAGCCACGAAGTGCATGTAAGCAACTACACTCTGGTGATTAGGACCAGTAAATTTTGCAGCTCCTGGCTGTGAAATGCATGCAGGCAACAAAGGCTTGATGATTAGTACAACTAATCACAGCAGTCTCTGGCTTTGAAATGCATGCAGGCAACAAAGGCTTGATGATTAGTACAACTAATCACAGCAGTCTCTGGCTTTGAAATGCATGCAGGCAACAAAGGCTTGATGATTAGTACAACTAATCACAGCAGTTTCTGGCTGTGAAATGCATGCAGGCAACAAAGGCTTGATGATTAGTACAACTAATCACAGCAGTCTCTGGCTTTGAAATGCATGCAGGCAACAAAGGCTTGATGATTAGTACAACTAATCACAGCAGTCTCTGGCTTTGAAATGCATGCATCAGCAGCAGTTTGAGAATTAAATCCAGGAGTTGCTAGCCATTAAATGCATGAAGGCAGCAGTGACAGCTGAATGATTGACAGCTGTTCTGGAGATATGGCTCCAATTTATACAACTTTTACTTTGACCAGCCCTTTCAGGATCCTCACTGCTAATCACATACTGGAGAGAAGCTAGAAAAGTACTGTAAATGTAGGCTGTCACCTTCTTCCTGGACTTTGTGTGCAAGCAGAACAAAAATCAGGCATTTCTGTGGGACAGATCAATTGAACGCTAATGGAGGTTTATTTTAGGGAATGAAAATATGGAGAATTTCTATAGTTGCCAAGGAACTTACAAGATGTTGCAATAACATTATTACCCTTAGCAAGACAGAATGACTGGATGAAGAAAGTGTCTCTTGTAAGGAGAAGTTGTATAAACAGGCATCAAACAATTACTTTCATGTTGTCCACCTGGCCATCAAGAAAAATCTCAATAGCCAAATTATGTACCATTTCAGCAGCAAAAACTGGTAGATACTAGTCACCAAATGGTCTCAATACCAGCATAACCTTCATCAACTAATGAGCTACATTAAAGAGAATCATCCTGGCTTTAAAACTGAAAAAAATGTAGTAAAAAAAACAAGTAGCTCTTACACATCGAAGTATCTGCAATATTTCTGAAGGGATCTGGGACTGTAGAATCCAGTTATTGAATTATATTGGATTCTCCATCAAATCATGATAGATATCAAGTGACTGCCTATGTTGACAGCCTAGCACATCCCAATAAATTCCAGTTCTGGCAAAGAAAATCTGTGTTTGGCTGCTTTACATAAGATTGCTACTGGATACTTTGACAACTGTAAGTAATTGTTCTGAGATGTTTTACTGGAGCTCAGGCAAATGTCAACAGCAAAAAACAATTCTACAAAAATGTAGAGAGGTTAACATTCCTTGTACATGAACTTTTCAAAGATAAAGGCCTCCAACTGCCATAAATATGCCAAGAAACATGGCAACAAATACTGTTATGATAAACTGTCATTGGCTCGAATGAGATGATGATGGTGACAATGCTCATCAAAAATATGATGGTAATGATGTGGAGAGCTGACTGCTGTCATTACCATTCATAATCCTTTCAAATAAAATTGGTAAAAGTTTTTAAAGATGTTTAAAAGCTACACTTGTTAACTAAATGCCCAGATGATGATCCATCCTAGCATTCAAGCACTCTAGTTCCCAATTATTAGTTCTTCCTAACAGTTACTCTTGTATAAACTATATAATTCACATGCACAAGAATACAAAAACAAAAAAAATAATCCTAGTTCAAGCAAATCTTTAATGCAAAACCAAACTTTTTTAGCTTTTAAAATTCCTGACCCACACTTTTATAATTATGCGTCCACAAGCATGTGACCTCTTTCCCTTTCACCAATAAGTGTAGAGCATAAAGGAGCAGAACTGAAATTACATCCAAATGGCCAACAGGTAAGTATGAAATAAAACATTAACTGTGTTCTTTTCAGAATGAAAATGCAATTGTTTATTCATGGAAATTTGACACGCAAATGCAATACCAGAAGTCATTAATGACAGATGATTTTTTTTTATATGTTTTGCCAACTGACTTGAGGCCCAACAGCAGTGTCTAGTTAAGTGCCTTTTTCAGAGTAATGAAATAGGCAAATCAAGCCTAGGACTACAGGATGATGAAGCTTGTTAGCATAACTACTGTTTTTACTGGGTTTTTCAAATCATTTTCTGTGGTTACACTATGGAGACAAATTCCACTCCTTATTCAGAAAATCAGTACTTCGGGGGTGTGGCTAGCATGGTCATGGTGTAGCAGCAGATTTCACAAGCTCCACTAAGGAAAATATATCTTCACTGGAAATTTGTTTCATATCAAGAAAAAGTAGATTTATTTTTGCAAAATTTGACAGTATTCAACATTCTCTTCAGGAATATCTACTTATGAATCGAAATTGGTTATAATTTCCAGTCAAAACCTTCATCTGAACAAATACTTCACTTCTGGGAGATTTTCAACATGAGTTATACTAAGGCAAACAACCAGGATTCCAGTATAAAAAAGGAACTACAGACTTTAATAACAACTATTCAAGACCTCACAACTAAGATTGATATAACTGACTGTAAAATAGACAACTTTAAAGAAAAAACTACCAAGCAGATGGATATGCTTCATGAGGATTTAATACAGCAAAAAAAATTCAAATTACTAGTATTGAGGAATCATTAACAGATTTTGATGGAAGATTGCTAGAAAATGAAAACAACATAGAATTTTTGCTTAAACAAAATACTTCATTACAACATAAACTGGATGATCTAGAGAATAGATCACGCCGGAATAATATAAGGATTTTTGGTCTTCAGGAAAATATAGAAGGAAACAATATGTCAAGTTTCCTTAACTCATGGCTGCCAAAATTTCTAGAATTACCAGAGGCTTTATCTTTTGGTATAGAGAGATCACATCGGTCTCTCACATCAGGAAACAGTACCAACAGGAAATAACCTAGATCTGTCATAGTAAAATTCCTATCATCTTCAGATAAAGACTTAATTCTAAAAACAGCCTGGTCAAAATCACCTTTAAAATACAATGACGCTATCATTTGCTTCGATAATGACTATTCAACAATGGTAATTACCAAAAGAAAGTTTTTTTTACCTCTAATTAAAGAACTGAAAAAGGTACAGATTAAGACTCACCTCTTGTTTCCAGCAAGGCTGAAGATTTTTTTCTTCCTGATGGTCCTTTATTGTTTGAGGAGCTTGATTCTGCTGTGACATATGTTAAAAATTACAAATTACTGGAAAAATAGAAGAGATGGAGTGGGCTAACCCCTCTCTTAAAATAATGGCTCCTAAAACTACATGGAAATCTACTGAAAAACAAAAGAGACTAAATAATAAATGAGAAATACAGACTATTTATAAAACAAACTATTATTGTGGACTATGCTTTTATTAACAAGTCTGTTTTGATATGTTATAAATGCAAGGTAAGATTTACACTACTTTTCATATGTTGCATATATATAATGTTTCATTCATAACTTAATTTGGTATAATATAACATACTTAATATACCATCAATATATTTATAATTAACACTTTAAGTTTGTTTGTGTCTTTTGGCTTTTCCCGGTTAGGGGTCGCCACAGCGGATCTCCGGTCCGCTAATGATTGTCAGTTGATTTTTACGTACCGGCTTGCCAGGCCTGACGCATAACCTTCAAAGAAGGTATGCCCATTCACGCATGTCTCCACGCAGAAGACGCTCTAGCTGAGAATCGAACTGGACAGCATCTTACTGTGAGGCGACAACGCTATTCATTTTATATAATTAAGCATACCATATAGAAATGCATTACCTCAGTTTCTGCTTCATAGTATCGGATACTACTTAGCTGTATATTACACTTTAATTTTACACAGCTATAATATAACAGTTATAAATATTTAGTATTCTGTGTAAGATAAAATGAAGGGATACACTGGAAAATATAAAGTAAGGAGGGATGGAGGGAAGGGAAAGAAAAGAAGAAAAGTTTTTTTTTTAATATACATATAATTTCTTGTATATATAGCATAGTATACATAAGTCTCTCCAAACTTAAAGTAATAACAGTACTCTGTTAAAGGCTTTTGGCCGAGGCGCTAGAGATTTTTAAGCTGGTGTTCTAAATAAATTCCTACTACGGAGTTGCTGGATTGCTGTTTGTGGTTTTTTATTAAAGTAATAACAATACATAACATACTCAAAGCCTTCTCCTCTCTTCTAATTGCACTTTATTTAAGTCATAGAGAATAACATATTCATATAACAGTTTCCATCTCACTTCTAATCATACAGTGCTGGTCAGCACTGAGCATAAACTGTGTTACACCCTCAGAGTAAAACAAGAATTCACAATATAATTATTAAATATGTACATGATATACATTTGTTCAGGATAGATAAATGTTGGGAAGGTAGTGCAGTATCTGTGGGTTTAAATGCCAATGCATACATTAGCTCTGAGAAGCTGGGAGATGTTATATGTGTTTCTATTACAAGGCTTATTATTTATATATTAATCTAAACTCTAGGGAATATATATAGTTAAAAATAAACATAGTGCTTTTAAATGACAAAATAAAGCAGTAGGAAAAGTTACAACATTACTTTCATGCTTTGTTTGGAAACTTTTTTTTTTTTATGACAGTTTTGCAGTTTCTAGTATGGGAAACAGCTATATGCTGATTCACATGTATAAAACATTTTTTTTTTACTGAAACTCGGCTGTTTCCCGCCAAAAAATAAGGGAGACAACTTTGAACATTTTCCTTACCTCGTGCAGTGCTCTCATGAGATAATTATTCATTTGGAAAACTTTCTACAGTTTGTGGAATCATCTCTTCTCTCTCTGAACTCCCTCGATGATGTGAAGCAGCTGGATGATGTCATCACCGTGTGACGAACATTTCCAGGAAGTGCAGAACTGTATTTTGACTGTAACTTGGTTTAACAGTCTTTTTAAATCAACTGTTATTTACTTAAAATGATCATTTATATGGTCAATGACAAGATTACATTACAATAACATAATATCTTCATATTTTGTGACTTGAAGAAAGGATTACAGAACAGATAAAGGAAGAAAATATAAAAAGAAAAGAGGTGAGAGAGGAGATGGTTATGAGAGAACTGTGTGAGTATTAAAATGTAAATATCTATGTGCTTTATTCTTAGACCCTACAAGTGTAAATACTGATGGTAGCATTCATTTTTATATGTATGTATGTATGTATATATATATATATATATATATATATATATATATATATATATATGTATAAAATATATATATTTTTTTCTCTCTCCCTCATCTTTCTTTGAAGCATCACTACATACTATGATTATGGTTACCATACTCAAAGTTAATATCTTCACAAATTTGTGCAATCTTTATATTTAAGTGTCATAAGTAAGGTTATGCATATCATTTCAGAATGTTTGTTTGCATAGGAAAGAATTGAGTAACAAAAGTGGTATACTAAAAAGAACTTTGCAAATAGATATCTTATTCTGCCACTAGTGAAAGTGGTTGTTTATACATGTGTTTATAGTGACTACATCCCATTTGGGGGTGATACAATGTTTAGTTAAATGACATACTGTTTATAATTACACGTACGTCCTCTAAATAGTCATTCTAAATATAACTACACGGGATCCTAACTACATGTTAGCCTTGTTTACTTTTTTTTCCTCTCTCTCTCTCTCTCTCTTCCCTCACGTGTTCATGTATATAAGTTAAATAAAGGGAAGAGATATAATGAGAGTTACAAACATGTTAATACAAAATAGAATTATAGGTTCATAGGTAGGTACTAGGCTATTGGCCCTAGGGCCTATACAAGCCTAGCCAAAAATGTACCCTGGCTTTCACCACCCAAGAAAATTATTTTCCTGTGCCCCTATCGAGCAGAACCACAGAAGTGATCCCCGGGGTGAATTTCCTATTACCCATCCAATCATCAAGATTTTTCTTGAAGAGTGCTAATGAGGAGCTCTGTTTGACATAGATAGGTAGTCTGTTCCAGAGTATTGGAATTTAAATTACATTTAAACAAACCATGGTTTGAACAATAACATCGTGTCCTGGATAACTTATTATATCTGATAGCCTAATAGAAATGTTGTTTATACACACAACATCTGTTATCTATGTTAATAGTAAGGCAGTGGGCTAAATTACTTAGTCCTTTTAAATAATCTGTTAGACATTTGCCTTATTTTGGAATGTAAATCATATCTTGAATCAATTAGGTTACATAGGTTTCTTATTAGATATGATGTCTATGAACGTATAAACCTTCCAGATAACACTATATTAGGACAATTAAGGATTTCATTAGAATTTGGTTATCTTAATGTTTCTAACTTAAAGTATATAAAGTATGTTATTAGTGGGGTTTGTACTCTGTTGTTACACTTTAGGGGTTGATCTCAGTGACAGATGTCATTGGGATTAGGAGGTTATAACTCCAGGTGGGGAGCACTGAGGTGTTTGTTTTTATCTAGTGTATGTAATAATTTTTTTAAAAAAGAGTTTTTTGACATCCAGAGTAGCTTATTTACAGAAAATATAGAGAATAAAGCTCAATGAATATATTTTTTTCCCTAAAGACATGAGATTTTACTAGGAACAAATTCACTTTTTTGCAGAAATTTTCACATTATACATATGATATTGATATGTTACCAACACATCTTTCAGGTACAATTACATAATATGACTATGTTGAAAGGTATGTCACTTAACATAAATGGTTTGAACAATCCGTATAAAATAAGTAATTTATTTAAATATCTAACTTTTCATAAACCTAATATAGTATTCTTACAAGAAAACCATTTAACAAAAGATACTATTAAATTTCTAGATACAAATAAATTCACAAATATAGTAAGCTCAGAGTGTACGAAAAAAAAAGAGGTGTAGCAATGTTGTGGAACAAAACATTACCATTACCCAGAATAATCAAAACATAGCAAGACAATAAAGGTTTGCTGTGCTTGGCTGTAATTGAGATGGGTAAGAAACTATATACATTAATAAACAACTATTGGTTACCTGGTATTGGTACTAATACTATTAGACACATAGTGAATCAAACAGTTTCACTCTCTGAGGGACATATCATTATGGCAGATGACTACAACTGTATCTTAGACCCTAAAGATACAACCACTTCAGGAAAAAGAAAAATTACAGCACAAGCTAAACAACTTATACATTTCATAGACTTATACCTACTCAAAGACCTACATCATTTTGTGGATCATAACTCATTACAATACACGTTCTATTTTAATAGATACAAAACATATTTTAGAACTGATAGAAAATTTCTTTCCACACAGATAATGAATAACCTTACCAATGGCAAAATTATATCCTGCCCAATCTCGGACCATAATACTATCATATTTGAACTTGATATTAATAACACCCATAGTGTCCAAATTCAAAGGATTCCAGCATATCTCACACAACTTAAGGATTTTTAATTATTCATAACAGAAGAGACACAAAACTTCATTAACATAAACTCGGCATCAGACACACATGATATGTTTATTTGGGATTGCCCTAAAAGCATATTTATATGGACAGATAAACAAATGGTTTCATAATAAGATAAAGATATAAGAATAATACAGGATAAACTGGACTCACTATATACAAATAATAAAGACAACTTGTCTTCAAAGATTATAAGGGATGAGATATACAAACTAAATGAGGAATATAGATCTATCCTACATCATAAAACAAAGATAACACTAGAAAAATATAGGTTTCGTGCTTATGCTGTAAATCCTAAACATCTATCAAACCTTAAGAATAAGACCAAAAGATTAAATAAATATAATTATATTAAAGAAATACATTCTGCAAAAAAGAACAGAGAAGTACATAGTATGCAAGTTATATCAGAAGAGTTTAGATGTCACTTTGATGAAATGAATCAATCCACACAACAAATTCAAACACAAGATAATATAAGGGATTATATTAACAAGAATATATATACTAAACCAAACAAACAACAAATTGAAGTTATTGATAAACACATTACTTTATCAGATATACAAAGTCAAGTAAGTAAGCTTAAACTAAACAAAGCTCCAGGTAACGATGGAATGATTCCTGAAATATATAAGATAATGCCCAAAATGGCTATTTCCTTACTACACAAAGTATATAATTCGGCCCAAAATGATATTACACCCCCATCCTGAAAATATACATTTATAGCCCCTATTTTAAAATCAAATAAAGACCCAAAATTCTGTTCTTCATACAGACCAATATCTTTACTGAATATCAGTTATAAGATGTTTATGAATATATTCTCAGAAAGATTGAAGAAATTCTTACCCCACTTAATAGACGAAGATCAAACAGGATTTATAACTAACAGAAGTACTTTTGATAATATAAAATGAACCCTAGCTATTACAGACTTCTCACAAAGGAAGAAAAGGAACTTATCATTAATTAGTCTTGATATTAATGCGGCCTTTGATTCTGTTAACTGGATCTATCTATTTACTCTTTTAGAATGCTTATATTTTTCACATAATTTTATTAATCTTCTAAAACATTTATATGAAGAAACCTATGCATATATCAAAATAGGGTCATATATTTCCAATAAAATATCTATTACAAAAGGCACCAAACAAGGATGCCCTCTCTCTCTCCTCTACTATTTACTTTGATCATGGAACCCTGGGCAAATGAAATAAGAAACAATAAAGAAATAGAGGGTTTGGAAATGGATAAAGACAATATAGCCAAAATCCAGCTGTTTGCCGATGATGTTCTTATGACCACAAAGGGAAATGACTCCTTATTCATGTCATTATATAAATCAATTAAAACATTTCAAACGGTGTCCGGTCTATCATTCACTGACAATAAAACAAAAATTCTACCCATATATCCTAATAATATAAAAATAAAGGATGATAGGAAATAATACATATCACATTGCTAACGCAGATCAAATCACATATCTTGGAATCATTCTTGCCAAAGACATTAAATAAATAATTCAATTAAACTATAACAAATGTTTACAAAATATCCAAGTATTATTTTCAAAATGGAATACAATAATATTTACTACTGAAGAAAGACTAACCATTATAAAAAATGATAATTCTACCTAAAATCTTATACATAATACAATCCATTCAAATTCTACCCTCAAAAAGGTTTATAAATAAACTAAACACTTTAATACTAAGATTCTTTTGGTCACAAAAAAAACTAGAATTACTATTAACATACTAACAGCTGGAAAAAATGGTGGAATAGCTTTCCCAGATCCAAGTCTCTATTCGATTTCCACTATAATCAGATCAATTTCTCAGCTCTTAGATATAACCTGTTTAGCTAAATGGAAATCTTTATGGGAAGTATCAGCCATGGAACTTATAACAAGACCAACATCATATCAACTAGAATTCATAAACACACCTTTTATATGGATCTTAAAAGAATATTTTATCACACATACTAATCATACTGCCAGTTACATACATAATATTATAATTAACTTTAGAAACTTTATATATAAACATGTTAAATATAAAGACTACTTTTTTGTTATTTCCTATAGCATATACACAATAGACTTTTGTTACCTCAGATATTAACACAATTTCTCAACTGAAAAACAATGAACTCAAATGCTGGTTCCAGCTAACTTATGAATACAAGACTAGTTCAATGGATCATATCATACAGGAATATAAACTTAATAATTCCTCATGGTTAGATATACAAACACTTATACTATATCTTGATAATAAGCTGAAACTAGCTTCACCAACTAGCAAACATGACACCAGGATATTATTACAATTTCTTCAATCAACATTATTACACCAGCATACATATTCAGGTAGTCTCTCCTTTATTTATAGACTTTTAAGAGAAGAAACATTTTCTTTCACACATAACCACTGGAATTATTATAGTTTAATTACTCATAATTCCCCAAGTGAGCAAGATAAGGTTAATATGCTACAATCAGCTGGGAAAACATAATTTTCTTTGAAATGGAAGATTTACACATGAAGATTCGTGAATAGATCCTTTTATACACCACAAATAATGGACAAAATTAATAAAAAACAGAACATCTGTAATAGATGCAACTCTAATGTAGAGATTAACTGGGCACATATGTTTTTGACTGTCCAACCTTAAATATCTTTTGGAATAAAGTAAATGACTTTTTACAAGCACTTTTTTCAGACAACTTCATATTGAATAAATCATTAATCATATTTAATACACCTTAATCAAAAATGCCCAAAAACACTATAAGTCCCAACACTGAATAAGAATAACTTGAGAGCAAGAAAAATGCTGGGACTAGGCTCCAAAATCCAAAACAGAACATAAAATGATGAAAATAGGCCTTTATTCACAAACACATAGATAGAAATGGCCTCTGTACACCACCCTCTACCTGAGACTATAGGTCTCATAGGTGGTCTAATATTATTCTTGTGTATTTTGGGTAGCCCTTGAATGATTGGTATGGTGGGTTTAGAAACCAAAAAATAAATAGTTAATTCATCTGTTATTAAACCTGTAAATTGCATGGACCTTATTTCATTATTAACTGTTTCAATCATTTTACAAACAAATGTTCTATCAATTTTTACATAAAAATTACTCTCATTCAACATTTCATGCATTAACATTTCATATTGATGCCTGTCTAAAAGCACTATCTGCCCTCCCTTGTCTGCAGGTCTAACTATCAAATCATTGTAATTTTCAAGTCTATGTAAGGCCTCAGATTCTTCTTTACTTAAATTATAATTCTTATTATTATATTTCTTGTTATTATAAGTATTATAAATATCTGTCACACACATTTGTTCAAAAGCATTGATTAAAATATTAGGTTTAGGAATTAAAGCACTAGGTCTTTTAAAAATAAATTCTTGTTCATTCTGTTTATGTTGAAACATGACTTTTAAAGTTAAATTTCTAGTGAACATTTTTAGATTAAAAATATCTGTTATGCTCATATCAGTTGTAGGTATAAAAGACAAACCTTTCATTAAAACTTTCAATTCAACATCAGTTAAACAATGTTTCGACAAATTCATGACTAAAGTCTTACTTTCTGGAATGCTTTCTTGATTGTGTAGGTGTTGTTCGTCTCTTCTTCGTGTTTTCTTTTGTTCCTCGTATTGCTTCTCCCTCGAGGTAAATTCTTGTTCCTCTGCCCTTCTGTTCTCCCCAGAGAGAGGTCTCTCACTGGTAACGGAAAATTTAATGGGTAATTACCTGTGTTGGAATGCGTTACAGGTACCAAACGAGGTGAAGTAGGAGAGGCACAATCAACAGTTCTATGTACTTGGGCTACAGTCTGGAAAACTTTCTTCCTTCCCCTAAAATAAGGGCACTCGAACTGGAAGGGTTAGCTGTAGAATAATTGTTCACCTCTATGTAGGAACCTGTGTCCTCATTGTTAATGTTATGAAGGTTGCTGCTAATGGCTCTATTAATGTCAGTAAAGTTCTTGCTTAAATCCTCTTCATTACGCTGTGTAGTCACTTCAGTGCGCTGTTCAGCTTCAAACACTCTTGGTCTATCGTTGGGTACTATAGGTTCACGTGGCCACGTGAAGATGTGGCCCAATGAAAAATCAGTGCGGTCTCTTTGTAACTTTTTGAGCTTAATCTGTAGTAGTTTGCGCTTATAAGTATCAACATTATTGATCGTATCTGCTAGTAATTTAGTGAAAAAATCACCAACATAGATGCCGTTCAATCGGGAATACCTATCAGTGATGCTACTTAACAAATTAGATTCACTTCTTCCAGCTGCAGATAAAAGAAGTTTAATATAATTGAAACTAGTATCAATATTCAATTTCTGCCATTCAGTTAGTAAATTAGTGTCACAGTCTATTTCCGCTGGCATTTTCAAAAGTCTAAGACCACGCGGTATCAATTTTTTCTCTAAACATACCTCAAGATGAAATCTTTCGTATTGAGTTCTCGCCAACTTACATAAAATTCTTTCAAGGTCTAACAAATCAGACTTGAGTGTTAAAAAGCCCACATCAGCATCGTCTTCACCTGTGACCTTCAAACCTTTGTTCATTAACGGATTGTCCACATCTCTCACTTTAGATAGAAAGATGTCTACGTTACCATCAGTATGAGGTTGGCTTTCAGGATTGTAGTCCAGTTCTACTTCTTCTATGATATCAGCCATGTTAATAGCGTAGATGGGCTCAAAACAGGACAAACCAAAATCAAAAATGCCCAAAAACACTATAAGTCCCAACACTGAATAAGAATAACTTGAGAGCAAGAAAAATGCTGGGACTAGGCTCCAAAATCCAAAACAGAACATAAAATGATGAAAATAGGCCTTTATTCACAAACACATAGATAGAAATGGCCTCTGTACACCACCCTCTTCCTGAGACTATAGGTCTCATAGGTGGTCTAATATTATTCTTGTGTATTTTGGGTAGCCCTTGAATGATTGGTATGGTGGGTTTAGAAACCAAAAAATAAATAGTTAATTAATCTGTTATTAAACCTGTAAATTGCATGGACCTTATTTCATTATTAACTGTTTCAATCATTTTACAAACAAATGTTCTATCAATTCAAGGGCAGAGGAACAAGAATTTACCTCGAGGGAGAAGCAATACGAGGAACAAAAGAAAACACGAAGAAGAGACGAACAACACCTACACAATCAAGAAAGCATTCCAGAAAGTAAGACTTTAGTCATGAATCTGTCGAAACATTGTTTAACTGATGTTGAATTGAAAGTTTTAATGAAAGGTTTGTCTTTTATACCTGCAACTGATATGAGCATAGCAGATATTATTTTTGATCTAAAAATGTTTACTAGAAATTTAACTTTAAAAGTCATGTTTCAGCATAAACAGAATGAACAAGAATTTATTTTTAAAAGACCTAGTGCTTTCATTCCTAAACCTAATATTTTAATCAATGCTTTTGAACAAATGTGTGTGACAGATATTTATAATACTTATAATAACAAGAAATATAATAATAAGAATTATAATTTAAGTAAAGAAGAATCTGAGGCCTTACATAGACTTGAAAA
Organism: Protopterus annectens; assembly: GCF_019279795.1. NCBI lineage: Eukaryota > Metazoa > Chordata > Ceratodontiformes > Protopteridae > Protopterus > Protopterus annectens. The sequence continues at coordinate 1,222,702,805 of NC_056725.1, forward strand.
TGACAATGATTTGATAGTTAGACCTGCAGACAAGGGAGGGCAGATAGTGCTTTTAGACAGGCATCAATATGAAATGTTAATGCATGAAATGTTGAATGAGAGCAATTTTTATGTAAAAATTGATAGAACATTTGTTTGTAAAATGATTGAAACAGTTAATAATGAAATAAGGTCCATGCAATTTACAGGTTTAATAACAGATGAATTAACTATTTAATTTTTGGTTTCTAAACCCACCATACCAATCATTCAAGGGCTACCCAAAATACACAAGAATAATATTAGACCACCTATGAGACCTATAGTCTCAGGAAGAGGGTGGTGTACAGAGGCCATTTCTATCTATGTGTTTGTGAATAAAGGCCTATTTTCATCATTTTATGTTCTGTTTTGGATTTTGGAGCCTAGTCCCAGCATTTTTCTTGCTCTTGTATTTAATACACCTGTTCCACAATGTGTTAGGAAAACCAAATACTCATTACTATGGACTATATTGGCAGTAGGTAGAAAGATCATAACAAAAAATTGGATTTCAAAACATCCTCCTACATTCTCTGAGTTTACTAATTTATTAAAAGTAGTTAGTCATTTACAGATAAGAACCATAACCTCTAGAACATCTAGAAAGACATATGAATATCATTTATAGGTTAACTTAGAAAATATGTTGGAAAAAAATGATAATTTTGCATAAAGATAATTGACTTTCCTTGTCATTCATGAGAACAAGTTACAAAAGGAAGGTTATAGTGTATGTTAATGTATAAATACTGGATGTCTATGTACATACTTTAGTTTGTTTGCTTTGTTATTCGTATATTCATATTTAAATGCTTTAAATATATGTTATCAATTTGTAAATCTATAATGTAAATTATCTTATATATGTCTATGTGATTTTCATTATAATCAAAATCAATAAAACTGTTTAAAAAAAAAAGAAAATCAGTACTAATTAATACTTTTAACAGCTTTACATAGCGTGAAAGTTAACCATGGACCAATAGTGCTAAAGTTAGCCACAGACCCATAATGCTGAAGTTAGCCAAGGAACAGTATATCAAAACCAATTTGAAAGACAGATTTGGCTATATGAGGGTAATATTTTATTCAGAACCATTTAAAATGTTTGAATATGAGTAGTGGGCATGAATACTTATATGTGTAGTTTGGATATGGAATGCCTATATTCTAACCTAGATTTCACAAGATTTTTTCAAGTCTGTAACAAGAGATCAACATTTAAAAATGTATAGCTCTGTTGCTTGGCTGCAGCACATAGAACAATCCACAGATTACAAATTCAAGGTTTCCAAACTCAGGATTGTCTGTTTAACTTAACAGTTTTCTAGTAACAGTACTCTCATCCATATAGTTTCAGCATCATTTAAGATAATACAGCATCTTTTCAATTTGTTAGAATTGCCTATAAATCAAAAGAGGTACCAACTAGTTCCATCTCAAGACTCGAAGGAATAGTCATGGATAGTCAGTTTTAGACTGTCCTACCCCTGATAATATCATAAACATTCTGAAACTTATTGTGCGGTTGTCAGTCTTTATGCTTGTGATCCATTTCTTACTGCATCCTAACTTTCTAATGTGCAAGGCTTCATGTAAGTAAAGATCAGTGTCGCCTCACAGTAAGACTCTGTCCGGTTCGATTCTCAGCTAGAGCGTCTTCTGCGTGGAGACATGCGTGAATGGGCATACCTTTGTTGAAGGTTGTGAGTCAGGGCTGGTAACTCAGCACATAAAAATCAACTACCAATCATTAGCGGACCGGAGTTATGCTGTGGCAACCCCTAACCGGGAAAAGCCAAAAGAAACAACAACAACCTATTAAAGAATGTATAAAATCAGTCAGTACATCAAAAGTGCTTCCATCTGGGACACTAATGACTTAGATCTAAGTGGCAAAACTGGAACGAGAGGCCTAGCCACTAGAGAGAAATAAACAGTGTTAGTCATTTCTCCACTCCTTATGGAGTTGATATTCAGAAGTCGGTACTATTTGGGACTCCAGCCAGGCAAACCAAGAAGTTCCTAGTATATAGATAGATATATATATATATATATATATATATATATATATATATATATATATATATATATATATTTGCACATATATGCTTCAAGACTGGCATCTTGGATATTTTTGGATATCCAAGATGCCAGTCTTGAAGCATATATGGTTCTCTAGATGTAACTGTAAAGCATGCATAAGGAAGTGAAGAATTAGAGAAGTCAAGCACATACCTCTCAACTTCTCAGCACAAAATAAAAATCTGAACAAAGCCAAAAATAATGGGGAGCAAAGCCCCCAAAATAGGGACAGATTTTAAATATTGCTCTCATAAACTTAGAATGTTGCTAGAATAAAAGGTATTATGTTATCATGCTTTTTTCTGAAGGATATGAAGTCTGAATCTGAAATGCTTGTCATTATTTAGTGAATTCAATTCTCACTGATTTACCAAAAAAAGACAGAAATCCACAAATTGTATGAGAAACAAACCAAATATATGAAGCAAAAATCTGAACATTCTGTGAAAATCTGGACAATTGAGAGGCATGGTCAAGCAGTCTGTATAAAAAAAAAAATATTTGACCAATTATCTTGGAAGGCTACAACATTTTTCAACATCAAAAATGGCAGGATATATTGTAAGGGAATTCAAGGTTCCAAAACGTAAGTTTAAAAATATATGTAATCAGGATTCAGGCACTCTGGGCCACATTATTCCTCTGTTTACGTAGTAGAAGTCATGCCTTTTATCACACCTAATCTGTATGCAATACTCACAACAAGTGTATCAACTATGCAAAGGAGAGCTGGCTTCTTGTGCGTATATGTTAAATATATTGATCGACTAAATATGCTCGCCACCTAAAAGTTTGCATCAGATTTGCTAGGTCACACAAGCTAGTAATTTATAATAGCATACGTACAAACATCCTAGGATGCATGTTGTAAATCATTTTCTGCTATTGGCCTTCAGAAGATCTTGGGCAGCCCCAGAATACATGCTATGCATAGCGTTGTAGCTGAAGGGGAAACACCCTGACTATGGCCCTAATGGCCCAGGTTTGATTAGGGGCTTGTGTGTCTGCTGGCACAGGGAGGTGATATTTCACATGCGTATCCTGAAGGTGGTGGGGTAACTTCATGGTTTACATATAATAGGGCCATAACCAAGAGCAAACAGAGCTCTTCTTCCACAGGTAACAGTGACAGCTTCCAGGCTGATCTGCCATTTCCTTAAAGAAACCTTGTCATTGTCATTGTGATGGGAGGCGGGCAACACTGCCTCAAAGGGGTTAAACATCTGGATAACTGTACAATGGCCTTAAGGAATAGATGGCAGGTTACCTCTGGAAGGAGCTAGAAAATACATCTGATCTGTACTAAAAAAAAAAAAAAAAAAAGAAAATATGTTATGTCTAGTAGAACTAGACCAGTCAATAAAAATGAAATAGTAAAGTAAATTACGTTGTGTCTTATCCTTTCCAGCTTCCTTCCACACTACTCTAAGACTGTATTTGATCTACTGCTTGCAATTTTCTTCATAGTTATATCTAAAGTATACATTTTAAGTCTTAGACTAAAAAAATACTACTTTTATGAGATACTATGTGATTTTATGAGAATAGATGTTTGTGTTTAGATAATGTTGTTGCAGCATATTTACTGTTTTTCTGTTTGTCTAGTTTGATTTATGTTCTACTGTTTGTATAATATGCTCCAATTTTAGTACCAGACCACTTTTTTGAGAAAATAAATACATTAATAAATAACATGCATAAAGGTTGTAGTCAACTGAAAGTCTTTATGAAATATCATTCTGAAGGAAATTAGAGCAGAGAACATAGGCCTAGGAAGCAATCAGGTCAGACCTGCTTTACAGGAAAGGCTCACCCAGACTATGCTACAGCTTACTTTAAGGGAAAAGTTAGTTTGTTTTTTATTTCTTGTATTTTGTATTACTTTATTGCCTTTTTCTATTTTGTATACTGTGATTTGTTTTCTTTATACTGTGTTTTACTTATATTTTTCTTTTAACTGCATATTAGAACTTCAAAAGAGACCACAACTCTGTTGTGAGTCAGACAGAATTTTTCGCACCCTCACACCCTGTTACTGTTGTGTTCATAAACACCACTGTCTTTCTAGTTGCCTGCCCCTCATGTTATTTGACAATATATCTCATTTCCTCTCTGCTTTTACTGGCTGGTGTGAGTTAGCACAAAATTAAAATGTTGTCAACTCATTCCCCTTCAACTATTTACATTTATTGGCCATCTTACTGTATTCTATAGTACTAGAATACAAAAGTGCCCACCCCCCTTTCAATCTATCTTACACTTTTAAAAATAGTGTCTCTCCACTGAAACTTTAACTTTTTGTACAGCTAAACTTAAGTTACCCACTTTCATATCTAACTGCTTATTGCACACTGCAGTGTTTAGGATAAACCATTTTTTCAGCTTACCTTTAAGCATCTATTGTAAGACCACCAGTTATTGGAGAGCCCACATTCTGCCTCTCAGTAGTCCTCTTGGGATTAGTGCTTCTGTTTTCTCTTGATGAGAGAAGGAGTACAGTGACATTATTTCTTGGAGACTGCTGATCAACATAAAGCCTAATAACTGCTTTATAAGTGACAGCTTGGAATATGTGCTTATATTCTGATCCTGGTGAGAGTAGGAGCAGAGTGCATTGATTCCTGACTGTTTTTGGTTGGAGAGTGAGTGTCTGTACTTAACGTACCTGATTAGTGTTGTTGCTATTAAGGCATCTACCAAAAAAAGGCTACAAGCCTACAGACTTTTGCATCATCTGGGACAAGACTGTGGATCACCAAACAGGCTGTGGTCTGTTTCTCTTCTTGGGATTGGTGCTAACACTTTGCTTCTGGTGAGAGAAGAAGCAAAGGAGTATTGTATCCCAACAGAGTGAAGCTGCGGTGATACCTGCATTAGTAGTAGCCAGGCAGTAGCTATTCATGTGACTCCCCTCTTTTTGTCATTCTTGACAAGTTAATTCTTTGTTTTTAGGAAGTACTGCTTGATTTGTTTCTAATTTCAGAATATCTGCCTAAATACTCCATCCTTAACTTTTCAAGATCTATGTATTACTTTCCCCTCAAGTGTTTGGCAGTGTTCTGTACAGACTCAGACACCTTGAGTGATATTTTTCCTGTAAAAGCACAATTGAAATTTCTCCAATGTCTAGTTGCACACAGGACAACTAGTTGGCAGTGAAAAGCATTGTTTACATATTTGAAAACCAGATACTCCTGACAGTGATTGATAATCTCATTCCAACATTCTAATCAATAATCAAAGGTCTGTTGCCATGGATATGAACTTTCATACTGTCTCCATTACTGGCTTGGTGGATATAGGCATCCTGAGGCAATGTAGAAATTGCCTTATGTTTACTGACAACCAGTTAATTCTCAAATAAACTGATATGGTATGTGAGAGATGTATTTACACAATGTCACTGGAGACAAGGCTCTTGCATAAAAGTACTCCTAATGTCAATAAAGTTGTCAGCAGTACACATGCTGCACCCATCACGCACACTTCAAAGCAAACATATAAACTCACATATACTGAGGCACTTACATATAACCTTCCTAAACCACAAAGACCTCCTAGACAAAGTACACATAGGAAATACCCTCAGCAGCCCCAAACACACACTTTCAAAACAACACACACATCAACACATGGAGCCTCTACCTCTAAGCCCATAAGGCAAGTCAACACACAATCCAACATTCTAATCATTGGAGACTGCCTCATGAGACACTCTGATGTCCCTCTCACCAGGCTAAGGAGAAAGTTACGGTCAGTTGCTTATCAGGGGCTAGGACCACCACATTACGCATGCTCTAAGGTCAATGGACCGCAATTACCAATATGACTAAGTCATTGTTCATGTGAGAGTAAATGACCTGAGATGTACCTCTCTAGACTATATGAAGAGAGACATCATAGAGCTCTTAGAATATGTGTCTCAGTCTGGTATGAGCCTAGCATTGAGCAGCATTTTACCTTCTCCAAGGATGATGCCACAATATGAACAAAAGATGATTGACTTTAATAATTGGCTCAGTTTCTGGGGTCATTCTAAGGGGGTGCAGTATTTGTCAGCATGGAAGGAAATGGTCAACAAACCATTCTACTTTGCCAGGGATGGTCTGCACCTCTCCCCTCTAGGCTTTCGAATAGTAGCTAAAACATTGTCTTCCCCATAGTACCTTTTTTAGGCAATGCCAAACTGAAAGTACTTCCGACATAGCAAATCAAAACCAAGAAAATCTAAAGGTATTACTGCTCAATGCTAGGAGCCTAGACAAAGAAATCTACTCCCTGGAAGCTCTCTTTACCCTAGAGAATGCTGACATCTGTGTGGTCTCTGGGACGTGGTTTAAAGCCTCAGAGAGCATATCAGCAGTGCAAGGTCATAATGTCTTCCATACATTTAGACCAGATACTTCACAGGCAAGGATTAAAGGTGGAGGTGTCTCTATCTATATCAGAAATAAATATACTTCAAGGTTGGTCAAACAGGACAATGCACCTGACCTGCTCCATGATCAAATCACCATAAGTAAAATCTAATACCACTTCCTTGCAAGCTATAGGTCCCCCTCTATGAACAAGGAAAACCATACCATGCATTTAAACTTATTAGAAACACTAAGCATCCAACCCAATACCATATTCATGGATGACTTTAATTACCCCACTATTAGCTGGGAATCCTATAAGACATCAAATGTACATGCATAGAGATTCCTGGATTTTGTAAACACAAACTCTCAGGACCAGATAGTCAATACACCAACTAAAAGTGCAACCATACTGCATCTGGTCCTCACTAATATGGGAGAGTGCTGCACACCCCCTACTGTATTGCCTTCCTCTGGTAAGGTCAGACCACAAAATAGTCCCCTTTGAAGTAAAATTAAAACCTGAACCCCCAGCTTAACTGGGAATATCCAGGAACTATTCTAAGGCTAACCTCCTGCTATTAAGTGAGAATCTGGCAATATTTCTGGCCCCTATAAACCATGAGAACACTTCTGTCTATGCAGAACTGTTCACAGGAATCCTGTACAAGCATGTTAATAGCTGCATATAGGCAGCTGTACCCACCAGGAAGAAATGCAAAACTAACTCTAATTTCTTACTGAAATTGGTACACCTTGTTTGCTGTAGCATAGACTAGATCCAGGCCTGCTGAATCTAGCTTTATTTGTATGCTGCTTGTTTGTTTGCTTGTTATTTCCCTGAAACGCTAATTCCACCTAAAACACGGCTTTTCAGCACTTCTGTGGATCCCTAGTGATATCTGCATTGCTTACTGTACTTATTTCCTTGTTTCACTTGAAAGAAAGTTACTGTTTGCCATTTTTGCATTTAAGTTACCTGAAACACATTGCATTTAAGTTAACCTGGCACTTGCTCACTAAAGCAATTATATAAGTCTGCACTAAAATATTAAAAGCACTACACCCTCACAAACTCCCCTTGAGTACCTCGTTCCCCTTTGGCCCTTTTTTTTCAATTATAAAGGAATTCACAATACTATTCTAGCATGTCCAAAGGTCAGTTGTCAATCTCCTCTCTGGTCCAGCTGGTGAATCTCAGAATCTTGAGGCAATGTTACAACTGACTCATGTACACAGACAACCTTCTCCTCCTCCCAACAAATTCCAACACATGTGAGAGATGCAACCATATAGCCATACTGGAGGCTAAGCTGTCTCAACTCAGTACTGGCGAAACCAGTCAGGAGGAGAAGGAAACCACACTCACTACAATTCCAATCTCACATAGACCTACCACGACAGCAAACCAAACACATAAACACACAAAAACATACTCAGAGGCTTTAAATAAAAATCTGCCTAAGCAGCAGAGACCTCCAAAGCAGACACCCAAGCAACCGCTACCCCAAAACAAAACTCGTGCAACACATAGCTCACAAAGCCAGTGTGCCGAACAGTCACAGCCCTTAAGGCTAAACAACACACCTGATACACTTGTAATAGGTGACTCTATCGTCAGGCACACTGACGTCCCGCTCACCAGGCTGAACAAGGAGAAGGTCACGGTCAGCTGCCTGTCGGGCGCTAGGATCCACCACATAACACAAGCACTCAGGTCACTCCAAGGCAAGTACAAATATGACTCAGTCATTGTCCTTGCTGGTGTGAATGACCTGAGACGTACCTCCCTGGACTACATAAAAAGAGACATAGAGGAGCTCTCTGAGCATATAGCCCAGGCCGGTATGACCCTGACCTTGAGTAGCATCTTACCCTCACCAAGAATGATGCCACAATATGAAGACAAGATGATCAATTTCAACAATTGGCTTAAGTATTGGTGTCATTCAAAGGGGATCCAATGCATGTCAGCCTGGGATGACATGCTCGACAAGCTACGATGCTTCGCTAGGGACGGCTTGCATCTGCCACCCCTGGGCTTTTGGATATTGGCAAAGGCTCTTGCTACCCCCATAGTGCCTTTTTTAGGCAAGGCTCAAAAGACAAACCCACCTCCATAGGTATCACAAGGGATAAGAAACTAAGAGTAATGCTAGTCAATGCCAGAAGTCTAAACCTCAAGATGCACGCACTCGAAACTCTCCTTAGCATGGAGAACATCGATATCTGTGCAGTAACAGAAACCTGGTTCAAGGCTCCCAAGAGCACACCAGCACTACCAGGTTATACCTCATACCATGCTTTTCAGCCCCAAAACTTGGACCGTACTACAAAAGGAGGGGGAGTATCAATATTCATCAAAGATACCCACACCTCCAGGTTGGTGGCACAGCACGAAGCATCAGAGACTATCCATTTGCAACTAACAGTGGGAAAACTGCCTTCCAGTTTATAGCCTGCTACAGACCACCCTCCCAAACCCAGGAACCCCACTCAGCCTTCCTGAGAACACTGGAAAATATGAAGGTCTCTCCAAACACCATTATATTGGGCAACTTCAACTACCCAAACATAGACTGGGAGCATTACTCTAGCTCCAACACCCTAGCCCAAAGGTTCCTAGAATTTATAAACTCAAATGTTATGGAACAACTTGTTACCACTCCCACAAGAGGGGAAAACATACTGGACCTGATCATCACCAACATGGGGACTCTATGCTCCAGACCAGAAGTGTATCCCTCACTGGTAAGATCAGACCATAAACTAATCTCACTGGATATTAACATCCCGACTCCACCCCCTGCCCTGAAAACCACAGTGAAAAACTTCTCTAAAGCAAATTTCACACTCCTCAAAACCGAGGTGGAATCCTTCAAAGCCCCCGGGCCTGTGAAAAATATGGCCCAGAACGCAGAATCCTTTATAAACGCATTCTATGAACACCTTCAGGAATGCATGGATCATGCAATCCCAAATAAAACCAAGACCCAATCCTCCAAAGGCAGACGTCCTGTCTGGTGGACCCCAGCCTTAAACAAACTATACAACAGAAGGAGGAAGCTACTACATGATAGAGCAAAATCCCAAAAAGGGAAGGCATCTCTGATCAGTATTAGCAAAAAACTATGGGCACTCATAAAATCGTCTAAGGCCAGCTTCGAGAGAAAAATTGCACAGGACACTAAGGATAATCACAAGGCTTTCTTTAGTTATGTTAGGAACCTGGGTGGGAATTCCTAGATATGCTCAGAATTAGTCCAAAATGACAAAAAATACACCGAACCCACAGACATTGCCAACATCCTAGCTGACATGTTCAGCGCAAACTTCTCCCCCCCCTCCCCACCAAAAGGGCAAATATTTATCCCAGCAGAGTGCTGCCCCCCTAACATCTCAGATGCTCAGGTAAGAGCTGCCCTCTCCAAAGCAAAAAACACAGCATCAATGGGACCAGACGGTGTCCCGGGCTGCATCCTACATGAACTCCAAGAAGAGCTAAACCCAAACATAAAACTACTGTTCAATCTCAGCCTTACTACAGGATATGTACCCAAAGAGTGGCGTACAGCAACAGTGGTCCCTCTCCACAAAGGTGGTGCCTCAATGGATCCTGGAAACTATCAGCCCATAAGCCTGACTAGCTTGGTCTGCAAAGCTATGGAAAGGATCATCATGGACCTCATAAATAAAGATATTGGGGACCTACAGACACTGGATCCTACCCAGTTCGGCTTTGTTAAGGGCAGATCCTGCCTCTTAAACCTGGTTGATTTCTTTGAAACAGTCGCCAAGGCCATTGACGAGGGGAAGGTGGTCCACACAGCCTACCTGGACCTCGCAAAAGCCTCCGATACAATACCCCACTCGGGCATTATAGATAAGCTCACCAGCTTAAATATAAACCCCTATGTCACTAGATGGGTTGCAAACTGGCTCAAGGACAGAACCCACATGGTTAGAATTGCTGGAGCCATGTCAGACTCCAAACAAGTAACAAGTGGCGTCCCCCAAGGCTCAGTCCTGGGACCTCTCTTGTTCGGTATATATTTCTCGGAGGTACAGGCCAACACGGAAGGACTGTGGCTGACTAAGTTCACAGATGACTGCAAACTGGGCGCCATAATCCACTCTCCAGCCGACACAAGCATCCTCCAAAAGGGCCTCATAGAAACAGACAACTGGTGCCAGAGCCATGGCCTCAAGCTAAACGCCAAAAAGTGTATAGTCATCCCCTTTGGCAAAAACAAAGTGCCCACAAATTACCACATAGGTGGTAATCCAGTAAGTACAGAAGAAGTAATTAGGGACCTGGGGACCCAAGTTAATAGCAATCTCTCATTTGACAACCACGTGGCCAAAGTGTTAGAAAAACATTTTATATAGCCCACCTAATCATGAAGGGATTCACATCTAGATCAGGGGAGGTCATTGTGCCTCTTTACTCATCCCTCATCAGGCCCATAATTGAGTACAATGCCCCTTTTGGTATGTACCTTACCAGACACCTGCAGCAACTGGAAAGACCCCAAAAGTACCTCACCAAGAGGATCAAAGGGCTCAAACAGATGTCATATGCTGCCCAGTTAAAGAAACTCCAGCTCTACTCAGTGGCATACCGCCTGCTCAGAGGCGATCTGTGCCTGACGTATAAAGCCATGTCCAACCCGGAATTAATGGACATGCTGCACCTCAGAAAATCCAAATCCCATCGAGCTACGTGCTCGAGAGACTTGAACCTCAGCACTGAAATAAATAGGACATGCTGGAGGGACAGATTCATAACCCAGAGGCTCCCTTCACTCTGTAATAAAATCCCAGTCCAGGTTAGGCAGAGTCCCTCATTGACTCTCTTCAAGAGGAATCTTGATGAGTGGATGGGAGATTGTAGGTTTACCCTGGGTATCACTTCTGTGTCACTGTTAGACAGAGGCACAGTATACTAACCTCGAAAAAGGGCATAGCAAAATTAATTTAAAATGGGTGGTGAAAGCCAAACACACTCTGGCTAGGCTTATAAATGCCCTAGGGCAGATAGCCTAGTATGAACCTATGAACCTATGAACTCAAAAAATAAGCCACCCTGGTGGAATCACAAAATCAATTGGCTGTATAACAGGAGGAAGAAAATCATGGCAAAAATTAGGAGGTGCGGCACCCAAGGATAAAAGCACTCTCATCAAACTAAACAAACAACTTAGAGGACAAATAAAGTCTACCAAAGCCAAATTTGAGGTAAGTTTGGCCTTCCAGGCCAAGGACAACCACAAAGCATTATTTAGTTGTATCCGCAACCTCAAAGGTAATACACAACTGTATGCAGAGCTGATTGTAAATGAAGCCACCTATACTGAACCAGAAGATAAACTTCCTGGCTGATAAATTCAGCTCCAACTTTACTCCTCTCTCCCCCTCAACTTTCTCTTAGGAAATGTCATCAAATATAACTCCCCCTACTATCACTAGGGAACAGGTCCTTAATGCTCTCTCTAAGACCAAGAACACTGCATCAATGATCCCAGATAATATCCCAGGATGCCTTTTAAATAGCATGAAACATGACCTGTCATGG